>NW_018020724.1:62343-127206 GCF_002006095.1 Pseudomyrmex gracilis
TTTATAATCAAGAGTATATAATGGCTCTTGGATATTGCACTAATTAAATTAGCAAGAGGCGCACAACTGGAGATTACGATCGTTAATGAAATGTCTTAGAAAACTAGCAGATAAATGAACAAAACGAAGTTCTATCTATGAGCGTAATTACGTTAATTTGACGTAGAAATCGATCGAGCTTCTCCAACGTTTATCCTCGAGTCGAAAGGTCGACTATGCGCGACTAAAAGTCGTGGTTGTGGTGCGGCGGCGGGGCGGTCGTGGGTGTACCATGATGTTCCGGGGGTAGGTAGTTGAAAATGCATTACCGCGGTCGCAGCATATGGCACGATGCACGCATGACTCGTCAACGGGGCAGGATGATAATTATGCATCGCACGCCATACGTAATGGCATGGCTCTTACCGGCGCATCAAGAAATTAATAATTAGCGTGAGGTGGAGCAGGCCGGGCACACACAGGCGTTGCGTCACGGTGCACTTAATTAAAATAGAACGGAAAGCGAAGAACGTGAGACACACACCGTGTTCGAACAACAACCACCGTAGGCCTTCGTATATCTGACGACAAGATCTTTTTAGATGTGATGATTTCGAAAATATTCCGAAACTTTTTTTTTTAATCAAAGTTACGTAATATTGCGTTGTGTTTTCTTTTGCAGGAATCGGAAGGTCAGAAAACAAACAACGGCATTCAATACAGTCTGCATCTACTTTACTCCAATGGTGAGTACCTATATATAAATTCAAATATTTTTTATTTATTTATTTTTCTTCTTTCTACATAACATTTAAATTAATTTAAGCGAAAAATTGATCCTCGCTTAAGCGTCATTCACTTTTCGGCGTTAATTTTAATTTTCCACAAATTGCGATCAATTTGTCAACTTGTTTTTTAGGGCGCTCGATTTTGATATTTATCGAATTGCATATTTGTGTTAAATACGCAGCTTTAATCCCGATGGAATTATAGAAACGCGTGAATGAAATGACACATCTCGAATAATGTTGCAATCACGTTCGGAGGAAGACGTCACGACCCGGGCAGAATCTCGAATCGCGATCTATAATCCCGCGCGTTTATTGCGGGAGGGGAGAGATGCGTTAATAGCGTGTTCGCAGCGACGATGACGGGCCATCGACATTCCACGCGGACACCCGGTCTCTTAGGGCCGCTAAAAAAGTTCAGGGACTGTGATTCGAGACCCGCGCGCAACAGAGACATATTTTACGTCATTGGTCCGGTCGCGACGCAAAAAGAGTTCAGCTTCCGTCTTGAAAAAGTGCGCGAATTGAAGCGCGCGCGGACAGGGCGCGCAAAGAGAGCAGAAGAAGCGGGAGCGCGCGATTCGAAGGTGGTCCGGTGCCACAAAGCAAAGACTCTCAAAAACCGCGGGTTCGCATTATGAACATATTAAAAAGCCGCAAGGCGCTGCACACGCGCGAGTTCCCCCCCGACAATTTTTCGCTCCATATACGCCACGAGTAACGTCAACAAACCGCGGTCGTCTCTTTATCCCTCGTTCTTTATCCGTTCTCCCCTTCCGTCCCCAACTCATGAAACTACCCCCACGTCTCTCTTTCTTTTGCCTCTCTTCTGCCTTTCCTCGTCTTTATTTTTCCCGCGCGCACGTTTGTATACACCACAATATATCCACCTCCGTCTCCGTTTCGCCGGGGTCCGATCAATCAATGCAAGATTTTTGCGTTGACTTGCTCGACTGAGGGACCGCGCTCCCATCTATGGGCACTAAAACGTGTCGCCAACATCGCGAACAAGAAACAACTAACTGTTGCAAACTAAGGAATACCAACGCGCGCACCTCTCTCGCCGAACCGTCTCTCAGGCCGTAGGTTCTTCGTCTCTCTCGCGCCTTCTTCTTTTGCCGGTCACCGGTTTTCTGCCCCATGTTTTCTGAATCTGCTCTATTGGAGAACGCGCGCTCTCGTCTATTTGTACATACGCTTGGCCTTTCCTTATCGTCATGCAATTTTGTCCGCGCTCGCGGCTTGTCGGCGATCGCGGCTTTGCGTATCTTGATTGACGACTATAAAAAAAAAAAAAAAGAAAAACAATTTGAACGGAAAAAATTAAGGATAAATTAATTTAAATGTGATAAATTGGGAAATTGTCTCACGCAACGTTTAAGTGCTGTTTTTACAATTTTTTATTCGTAGTTTTTTGTGAGTCTGAATCGTGTTGTTTTGTTTTTTTTTTAATTTAAAGAAAGAAAACTAATTTATATTTAAATACTGGCTATCCGCAAGAAACTCGTAACGCTTGTTAAAAAAAAAAATTACAATTATCGAACACGGATGACGGAGTTTATACATTGTCGCACGAGAGTAACACTAGACTCGCAGTTCATTTCCTTTACGGTCGATCGATACATCAGGGAAACTCTGATTTATGCGCCGTAGATCGGGCCTGTCGTGTATCGCATCGTCCGTTTATAAAAGTTTCATGCACGAAATACTTTGCGCGCGCGCGACTGTTATGCCCAGGAGACAAATTGGAGCGCGGACATGCTCCGTCTCTCCTAGTCCGCCGTTATTCCGGCAGATCCACATCAGGTGTTCTCCCGTGCACGTGATGGCGTCACCGATCGCTCGACCAGGCAATAAATCTATAATTAAATAATAAATAAGGAGCGCGTTTCTCTCTACCGTCCGAGTGACGACGGGCACTCGCCCATATCGGGGCCCTACTCCTTTTTGTCATCGCTCGCTCCTCTCTTGCATCTTCGCGTGCTCTCCTCCTTTCTCGTCCGCTTCGTCGTCCGCTTTTTTCTTGCACGTTTCCCGAGCGGTCGCCGCACGCACGCACGCACGCACGCACGCACGCGCGATAAGAAAGATACGTGATTCGTACAACGTGCTCGGTAGGATAGAGACGAAGACGAAATACACGAGTCCGTATCCGACAGAATATATCGCGGCGCATAATAAAAGTGCCGCTGATCAAGGATCGCGACGATCGAATGGGCGGTGTCTGCTTTTTCGAACGATCGTTTCTTTTTTCTTTTTTTGTTTTTCGCCACCTATCTATATCCGGTCGCCTAGTTATGCTAATGCCGAACCGATCTAGACTTATTTGCTTCCGCTCAGCGGGACATGACACGCGAGTTTTCTTTCTTATTCAGTACGTTCTTCATCATCGTTCGCCTTTATTGTCGCGTCGCTTGCGAATTGCCGCGCCGCGTCGCGATAACGGCTTGACGCGCAACATTCCGCGCGCTCATAATTACATTCCAAGTTCCCTTAACCGACGCACAATGAATCGGTTTGCGGCGAAAAACCGAATCGTTTTTCTCTCTTCCACTTTCTACGCGCCCTTTGTTGTTTGTTTTCCGAGAAGTAATGTTTGTGTGTGTGTGTGCGCGCGCGCTGAGAGAGCGCGTAAAGTTTTATTTGCAAAAACTTTTATCTTGAAGTTACGATTCGCGGTGTATAACGTTACAACTTACTATAAACCACAATGCGTCTATTTATATATAGAAAGACCGGAGTACTTTCTACGATATACTTCCGGTGCGGTAGATCGTTTGCGATTATACACATAGAACTCTTGCAACTATGGGAAAAGCCAAATATTCCAGGCGGAAGCTTCCCAGTTATTCGGTCAGTTTAGCGTCGACCCGTATTTGCAAATCCTGACATGGCCACGGATACGGTAAACCGGTCGACTGCGTACGTAACTTCCGGTAAAGCCGCGACGGTTTCTCGAGGTAATTTGTGAGCTAGTTTCGAGCAGAGTATCGTAATCCGCAATAACGTTATGCGGCGTGAGCCTGGGCCTGGGCGCCCGCCGGGTCTGGGAGTCTTATGTCGGGATTACTTGGCTTACCGGGCACGCGAAGCCGGAAGCCACGGGGGTGTCTGTCCGAAATACACTCCGGGATTACCCCGGTTCTCCCCCAGGAAGGCAGGAAGGAGCAGTTTGGAAAACTTGTAACGCCGAGATGCGCGCACGGCGGCGAACTAAACGTGTATATATATATATAGTTGTGATAGCGCGTGATAATGGCGTGTCGATACATATCGAGCAATTTTTCGCGACGTCTTTTTGCGCGAAAAGAACCAGTTACTTTTTTTCCAGCAAGCATATTTGCAAAACGTACGTGCGCTTGCAGATCTGCTTGCAGTTTTGTTTATTTTAATCGAGGCATCGCCGAGGAAGGAAAGGAACGTCTTTGATCTTCTCGAATTGGGTATCGTGTTTACCTTTAAAGCGCACCGCGCGTACGTGGATACGTGACGATCGCCAAAGTTCTTTAAGTTCGAATTTCTATCTCGGAAAGGACAAAAGAGCGTGATAATAATTACCGTATTATCGTGCGTTTCGCGCGCAACATTTGTCGGCGCACTTCAAAGCGGGTCAGAATCGGTATGAAGAAGTAGGAAGATTGTGCATACGTAAACGCGAGATAAAAACGAGGCCGCTTTGTATCGTTCGTCGCGACTTTAAATACTCCTTAATATGCTGCTTTTTCTTAAAGGCGGATCCTTTCGGCGGAGACCCGCTTGACAGAATTTGAACGCGTTTCCGTATTCGTCGTATTCTTGCACGGGAGGGTCGCAAATACCTGCGCGAAACGTTTCTTGATGGCGCTTTTTTCTTGAAATCCGCGAAAGAGATTGCGTAACAAATTATTTCGACCCATTGTTGACGCGTTCAAATTATTCGCTGAACATCTTGTCAAATTACATTGTACTATATCTTTTTGTGTATCTGTTTTTTTTTCCAGGTGTCAGGCAAATACAGGACATCTACGTCAGGCTTATAGATTCCGCGACGAAACAAGTGAGTGTACACTATTTTTTCTATACGATAGCAATTCATAATTTTTTTATAATTTTATTATACAGATTGATAATTTGTGTTTTAATCTAAAATTCTCTTTTTCTTGTTTACGTTTGTAATGTGCGAGATAATCCCGATTCTCCCGTTCGCTTTAACGCGCAACGTCTCGTGCAATACATCAGGCCAATTCAGCAGAGCATACCAATCATCTCGTTTTCGAGCAATCTCTCGCGCGCCCGCCTCCCTCTTGTCGTTTTTACGCGGCGGGACTCGTGCGAAATCGTCGCAGCGACGCGCGCGCACGTGAACGGGGGGGTGTTATCATCTCGGCTACAAGCACTTAATTTTCCGGGGGGTTGATTCTTACCCCTCCGGGAAAGCAGGCGCGCGCGGCTGTCCCATCCTGTTATCTGCGCCACGTGGCGAACTCTGCGCGCGGCCCGCGAACCACGTGTTGTGATCCCGCACTACCCAGGGCCGTAGATCCCGACGCGCCGATAAGGCGCAAAGAAGGATCACAAACCTTCGTGCAAACGCAAATACGTTGTGTGTGCGATCACGAGCACGATAAAGTTCTTTTATGTCGGTTTCGAGGGGGTAACTTTTGGACCGCGACGCCTTTGTGAAAGGTGTGTTTCACACCTACGAAATGTCGCGACACACATAAAGAAATAGGCCATATCGTAAAAGTTGGGGAAAACGTGCAGATAAAAATAAACAGACGGATATGGGCGATTTTCAACATTTAAATTAGACTTCAAGCTCGGTTGTGTATACAAGTTTACAAAAAAAATAAAACCTATCCAGAGACGATACATCATCCTTATCGATCTAAAAAATTAAATAAATAAAAATATATATAAGAAATAAAAATTTGACGAAACGTTTGTAGAGCATTGTTAATTTACAAAGGGCGAGACAAATGTTTGCACGTCGGTGTAAAATAGATATGAACTTCTTGAAATTTTATTTTGTTTCGTGTCGTGACCCGAGCTTCTAACAAGTTCCTATAGATACGAGCACCATTTTAGCAAATTAAATCATCTTGGGGCTGGTCGGTTACGGAGGTAAGAAGAGGGTAGTAGTAGACAGAAGAAGGAAGCGGCGGCGGAAGGACGTGGAGGGTTGGGGAAACAGAGCTGATGTTAGTTTTAGCTGATTAAATTACTAAGCCGCGGTGGCCTTGCACCGGCAGAGACCGGTCCTCAATTCGCGATCCATTCCTTTTATTAATCGGATCCCGGATGTCATAGGGTTGAATGGTTAGAAGGATAGAAGTAGATCGATATGTGTGCATTATCTTGCGAAGCAATTGGCGAAATAAGAACCGCATGAATTAAAAACATAATGCGAAGCACTAATTTCAGAAAAGATCGAATTATTCAGCAGCTCGCAAAACGTCACGTTTTCATTTTATAAATTTTTAGCGCGATGTTGCGAAGTGCGCGTAAATATTTTAAACGCAGAACCTTGCGTAACAAAAATATACTTTAACGCAAATTTCACATGTAATTTACTCTCTGGTTCACGGAAGTGAAAATATATATATATATATATAGCGCAAAGAAAGAAAAGAAGTAAATTGAGAATACGAGAAGGAAGAAAAGAGATCGAGAGTGTTCGGGAAACGATTGTCTATGAAGAAAAGAAAAACGGAAGTGATAGATAGATGCCGAGATATTCTCCTTGCTACTACTGGTGGAATCATGCTTGGGTAAAGGGAGTCGAAAGTTGGGGAGAGGGAACAGAGACGGGGAAAAGATCGAAAACGAGAAAGCTGCAATTTATACATCAAAGCTTCGATTGAACGCGTCTCCGCCGTCCTGCCAAAGCGAAAGGAAGAGATACAGACAGGAGAATCAATGTATATTCGCCGCGTCGCGTCGGTGTATGCGTCGCTATATGCAACAACTTGCGCCAAGTGTTTAGCAAATCCAGGTCGACGGACCTGGATTCTCTCTCTCTCTCTCTTCTTCTGTGTGTGTGTGTGTGTGTGTGTATCTATTGTACTCTAGAAAATTGACAAACGCGGATGAGCTTATCCGTGGATTAAAATGCGGAAGATAAAAGGACCGCTTGTGTATCAGTTGATTCAGTTCGTTGACTTTAAACTCGATGATTAAACATTTTTCACATTTTACGTCTGTGTGTGTGTGTACGATATAGTTCTGTGATATATACGGCATCAAAAAATATAGTAAAATTTACTTTTATCTCGTCAAATTGAAGAACATTGTAACAATTGTTTCGTGTATAGCAGTATAAATACTCTTGTTAAAATTGCCTTCATTATTTTCACATCAAAAAGTTTGCGCGAGTATATTCGTGCAAAATCTGTTCCACTTTGCCGTCGAGTTTCTCACAAGCGAAGCCGAGTTACGGCTTGCAAATTGCGATTCGGAAACGCGCCAACTTTTCTCGAGACCGAATCAGGTGCTCGGTTATAAATCCGCAATAATTGGCTACATCGAGTCGGCTGCTGAGCTCGGTGGCGAATCGCCCTCCCTCCTCCCCCGACCCTTAAGCTTTTCTTCAATTTCTTCGCTCCTTGCTAAGGTGGGTATCTATATCAACGTTCGCCTCGTGGAAATTCCACCAAGTGAAGTACCTGTGCAACGAGAGACACGAGAGAGAAAGAGCGAAAGGAAGAGGGAGACAGAGAGAGAGGAAAGAGAGAAAAAAGGTGGGGGAAGGGGGTGGAAAAAAAAAGGCGCATGATGTTGAGAAGCGTGCGTTTCTCGGTGAAATTTCCAGAAAAATACGAGCTGCTTCCCGAGAAAGAAACGAGTTTTGTGCAGCGTGGCGCTGAATGGCGCTAACAACGTACGCTTTTAAGCGCTCGGGAACGAACTTCCGGCTATGGCGAGTAGAGGGGAAGGGGAACGAATGAGGACCAGAATGCGCTTTTTCGCGGGATTAAAAATGCTAAATGGTAATTAGTTCCGGGGATAAAAAAAGCATTTACAGGACGTGCGTACGGAGGAGAAAACCACGCGCACGGGCGCCGTTATTCTAAATGAATGAACAACAGGAAATAATTGTACCTAACCTTTTTAAACTCCGTCCGACACATTGGAGATGGAGTCGGACAATGTTGTAGTGTTTTTCCTCTGCGTAACTTGTCGCCGTTTGTAATTGTCTCAGAAATCGCATTCGATTATACAAAGTTTATTTGTTCTTCGTCTCTCTTCGTTTTTTGATCGAAAGTCTCTTCGCGCGTTCTTTGATCTAAACTCGACGTGACGTTCGCGGCATCAGGCCTTTGAACTGACATCAGCTCGTGGACATAAACTACGCGTAGCTAATACTGAAATATGAGTATTTAACCATAGATTAAGGAAATAATAAGTTGGAGATAAGTTAATCCCCGACAGATAAGAAGAGAAAGAGAGATCGAATCCGTTCCCCTCAGGCGGTGGACATTCTTTCAGGGGGCGAGGGTAACGTTGTATGTGCATGTTGTTCGGCGTATGGGAAGCTGCGGGGGTTGCTCGACCGATATAGAGGGGGGATTCCCAGGAGACTTTTGGAATCGATTCGGGATGGAAATCATTACGGCAGATTTGAATGACTATCTTCGAATTTATCTGCTCCCTTCAGTACTTGCTTTTCTCCTCGTGTACCGCCACCATCTTCGGGCGGGGGTTCCAAGAGAACGACGTTAGGATTTTATTATCGCGCACGCGTCTTTCTTCACTGAGCTGGTTTGTTGTTTTTCGGTGGATATTGCATCCATTAAACATAAGACGCAGTAACAGATGAAAAAGATTATCTTTTTTATTATACATTTTGTAAAGTAAATAAAAAACTATTTGTTTTAATTTTAAATATAAAAATAATTTTAAGCAAACGGACTAAACCGCTCAGTGAAGAAGAGTTTGTGTGTGCGAAATGGATAATAAGACTAAGATGTGTTCCTTTGAGATAAAAGATGGCGACGGTACGAGAGCAGTAAAGCGGGTGCTGAGGGAAGCGGATATTTATTTTTTTTTTTTTTTTTGAACATCGTGTGTGTTGCGATATTACGAAATATTATGAATTGATTATGATCGGACATTCCGAAAGACTCTCCGCTATAAGTCCTCACTAAGTAATTCCCGTGGGAATTAAATTGCGGCGGGGACCCAAACATCCTTCTGGTGGGACCAGAAAGCAACGGAAGAAAGGCCCCCGAGGGGATCGTACTGACTGGTCGCACCCCCAGGACTCTCCGTTTGACGTCGTTACCTCCGCGCGACCACCCTTCGCCTACTTCAAGCATTCACCCTTGAGACATTCTGCGACATAACCTCCGCCATATCCGATGAACCCAACGAACTAAGACAGTGGCGCCCTTTTGGGACTAGCATACGTGGATATGCGATATCCGAATCTACATATCTTCATTGATTTAAAACTTCATATACCATGCATTTGTAGTATTATCTTTATCCGCTAATCTTTATCTCCACCAATTGTTTTTGTACGTCGTTATTTTTATGTGTTAAATGTAGTTTCTTTTTTATTTTATTCTTGTATTCGTTGCGTTGTCAATAATTTTGAGAATCATGAAAAACGTACGAATAGTTTCCCGAAAGAGACAGCATCGCGTCATAAAAAATAATAATTGCTCGCACAAATTGTCCGCACATATCGCAGACATACATAGAATAAACAAAACCCGTCGTAGTCCCCGGATAATGGTCGTTAAGCAAATAATACTGTATGTTACGTCGCACGCACATGACCTACCCAATTGTCTCTTTGTGTTTAACCGACAATTATTTCGCACACACAAGAGATGAGCATATTTAGATCTTGTCAGACGTTTTAAAGTCTACAATTATTTTCATGCACTTGAACAATTTATTCTTCCTTCTCGAACAAAAAAATATATATAAGAGATAACGTACTAAAGGAGTATTTTTTTTTTTTTTTAATATTATTGGCGCTGAAAGCGCGAAATAATTTTTTACTCAACGAACGTTCGAAACGTTCAGCCACACAAAGTGATTCGAGGAATATTTTGCAAAGAACTGCCGAAAGTTATACAAAGAAAACTTTAACTGGTCAAGGTGTAAGTAAGCGCTGGCTTTATCTCGCGCGACAGAGGTTAATACGTACAAAGTACATACTTATGTTAATTATTTCTGGCACAAATAAGTTTGCATGTCCCTTTACTATTAAGACTCGTAATAGCCAAGCGGCACGTAACGTTCTATGACTCTTTCCTTTGCTCTTATACCGAGAACTGTACTTTTTCTGTGTGTGTGTGTGTGTATGTTGTGTCTCAATACTTCAAGCTCATCTTTTTGTCATATTTATTCTTACTCTCTCCTCTCTATTTTGCTGTCTTGACATCTCCGCGTTTCGCCGGATCCCTCTCTCTGATTTACCTTACCGCGATGTACACAACCAAGGACGGTTCGTTTACGTTGCGATTCGGTTACTTTGTTCGCATAAATATTTGACGCCATTCTGGAAGTCGCACCTATACACACGCCGGAATCAAGAGCGTCTGATACCATTACCGTCATACACCGACGTTTAGCCGGCCAGGTACGACGGCGATGCCGTCAACTCGACGAATTCCCTGGGATATTGTATTTCACGATATTTACATTTTATCGCGCTCCTCTTCGTGAACTTCAGCGATTCAGGTCGTTATGCAAACCACGAAATTGTGTAGAAATCGCACGTGCAATCGGTTGTGCGCGGTTTGTTCCTCGCAGTTTTGCTGCAATTCTTCGACAAAAATCGAGAAAAAATATACTATCGTTTACATGAACAAAAAAAAAAAAAAAAAACAATATTTGATTTCTTAATCCGAAATGCTAATTGTTGTCTTGCGTTTTATTTATCGTGAAAAAATTGATTTATTCAAAACATACGCGTCACAGGTTTTTCATTTCGTTGTTTGAGAAAAATCAATGATTTTTCTGTCTTGAAAAAGCTATTCATGTAAAGATCAAAGCAAGCGCTATCTATTCGCGCTTTGTTATTCCGCGGTTAATCCGCGCGAAGGTCCCCGCCGGTAAGTGCACGAATACAGGATAACGACGTGTTGTCATTAAATAAAAATCAATCGCGCGGTCGTGAAGGAGGCTTAACGGATTTGCTTGCGCCGCCCATGGCTTAGTAGTCCTGCGGGGAAAGTAGCCCCTTCTCAAACTCGCGTCCGCGCACACGAGGTTGCTTAATACGTTACATATTTTCCATCGACGGTTGAATTATCCGTCGAACTGAGGAGTACCGCCTACCCGAATCCACGTCTACGTCTAATTATCGCATTTTTTTTCCAAACCAGATCTCGCATACTAACAAAACTATGTTTTCGTGTACCGAAAGTAAAATAAAAGGAGATTAAATGCTTTTTGTTTTAAATATTGCAAAACATTAGGAGAACGAAATATAATTAACTACAGATATAAAAAAAATTATTCACAAGAACGCAGCGTGTGCGGACGATTGAACTCCGATTATTTATTGATTATCGCTTTATCGAAAAACATCATCGATATTGCACTTACTCTTTGTGTTTCTGTTGCAGGCGATCATGTACGAAGGACAAGACAAAAATCCGGAAATGTGCCGCGTTCTGTTAACGCACGAAGTCATGTGCAGGTATGAGAAAACTCGCAGATCTCTCTTTGTCTTCACTATATACCTGAACACGAAATTAATTCTTTACATTCACGTATATAATAAAATTCTAATGTCTTTGTTTATAATTTTTTTCGAGATCAAAAGACACGTTTCTTTTTATTTTTTTTTTTTTTTAGTCTAAAGTCATCTTACGCGTTGATTCAACGTTATGTTATTTGCGTTTAGAAAAGTGTCCCTTTTCTGCGTAGGCAGCCACCCTTGTGGCATAGCATAAACGTAACGAGGCATACGGGGATGTAGTCGTACTCCGGGGGTGGCTGACTCATTGTGACCCATGGGACTTCGGGAGCGCACCACCACTAGTTTCCGCTACCTACTTCCCGAATCCCAAGGGTCTCGGTATTTTTTAGGCGGACTTGAAACTTCTGACTCTCCATATATAGCTTCTGTTTTTTTACGTTCCTTCTTTTTTTTTTATGAAAATAAATTTTCGCTATAAAAAAAAAACGTGCACGCAATCGAGCGAAACGGACTCTTTGTTTACAGTCGATGCTGCGATAAGAAGAGCTGCGGCAACAGAAACGAAACGCCCAGCGATCCTGTCATCATCGACCGGTGAGTGATAATCCATCGTTATCTCGCTTTTGTTGAACAACCGCGCGAATTTATCTCGCGCGCCATTACGTAGTTGACCGATATATCGAAATGCACACACGAATGCGGAATCTTGGCACCAACGAGCGAACGTAAATGACAAGAAGCGTCAATTTCGCAAAGACATAAACGACTCTCTCTCTCTCTCTCCCTCACTCTCTCTTTCTCTCTCTCTCTCTCTCTCTCTGTCTCTCTCTTTCTCTTTGTCTTTCTCTCGTGTCCCATCCTGTCGCCCATGCTATCGTCGTTCCCAACGATCTGCGAAATAAGGGTCCAGATAACTCCTTCTCGAAGGATCTATCTATAAGATAGTGCCTCGTGTGCCGTCGCGACCGGGTTCCTAGGACATTTAGGCTTGCAAAATACGTTTCCTACGGCACGGCGGGGCACGCCGGATAGAAGAGTACTTGAATACTCGGGCGTACTTATACCGTACTCCACCTTGCTGCTCCGTCCATGGTAACGTAGACTTCCCTTATACACCTAGCACACACGCTCCCTCTTCTTCCCCCGCGTGCTTTCGCTCTGTCTCTCTTCCGTGGCGTGGCTAACACGAGAGTAGCAGGATGAGCCCGGTATCTGAATAGGCTATAGAGTGTCCTGAGATAGGAACGGCAGGAAGGAAGAGGTTTCCCGCGGGACTCCGGCCGAGATAGTCTTCAGGAGGACATCTTGCGCTCAGGGGTGCTCAACTTTCCGATACGTTGGCGGCTTCGAGCTTTCATCCGTATTCGAAGGGATGTGTTACGCGCCGGTGACAAGTAAAGCTCGATAGGCTCGCGCGCGCGTAACTATTTTTCTACGTCTTCGAAGTTCTGTCGACGTCTGCTTACACCTGTTGGGTTTTTTAACGTCGATACTGTCGCGCGCGTGCGACAGGTTTGTGTTTTATTTGCCGATAGTCTGAGAAATTGACAGCGAAATTAATCAGAAACGAATACAAAAAGTGACTTTAAGTAATATGATTTTTTTCAAGAGATACGCAGATTAATATCATTTTAAACTTTTCAGGTTTGAAGAACTTGACAAGTTTGCGATAATATTCTTGCGTGATCCCGGAGTTTATATTATGTTACTTACGTGTCAAGTATATTTCATGCGTATCGCGCGAGAGTTAAAAAAAAAAAAAAAAAAAAACTATAACAATAGCTATCGTTCCTGAAAGACTATGCAATCTCGTAGGTTGGGTCGATCGGCGAAACGATAGAAGAATTAATCTCGAAAATGCTCGTTCGGCACACGACACGACGCACGCACTCGAATAATGTCGTAACAACCGCGTTGTAACGTGAATGCAGCCGCGATGCGGTCGCGTGTCGTGACAAACGCCACCCTCGAGTTCGTTCCGCGGACATGGCGGATCGTAACGAGAGTAAAACAAATGGACAACTTCCGCAAAATTACGGGATTAAATCTTCTGCGACTTTCTTATTTATTATTCGCGAAATTACATTGTTTACATTCAAGATATTTTACGACTATCTAATTTTTATTGATAAATTTGAGACTCTAGGCAATAGATATGATATAATTACAAGGACATGTTAGATCGTAATTTTCTGGTTAATTTATTAATTATCAGTTTTATACATAATCTCGCGAGAGACTAACGCGCGTGCATATCTGTTTGCACAATGTCTTTCTGCTCTTTCTTCTCATCGTATCGGTAAATGCGCCTGTATGTGTTGTTCACTGGGAAAATATATATATATGTATATATATATATATATATATCGGCAGGCTAATAGATTTTCGGTCTCGCACAAAACCACAATGGAGAACGCGAGGGCCTGATCGAGAGAGTGGGCGAAGGGTATCAATGCCACTTTGATTGAGGCGGTCCTGGTCGATTGTGACATGCTCACTCAGCTGTGCAGAAAGTACAACGCGCTCCCCATCAATTCGGTATACCTGATTGAAGAGAAAAACAAAGCGTCCGTGCACACTTCTAAGCGTGATCATTTTTTTTTTTTTTTTTTTTTTTTTTTTTTTTTTTTTTTTGTCATTCTTTCGACTGCGCAATATTCAACTGAAACTTTCTTTGTTAAATCCAATTGAGACACTCGGTGGATTATTCGCTATATGGATCGCGACGTTTTTCGCGCACGAGAGTCACCTTATATTGTAAACTTCTTTCATCCACGGTTTTCTCTCTATATTTCTTATTAACACGCGATATTAATATCCACTTTACTAAAAATATACGCCCGACTACTACGCGCGTGTTCTATCAAACACATAAGTGCAGATTCATAAAAGTTGCAAACGTTTTAGAAGTCTCTTCTGCATGTGTGAACAACAGTTTCGCATATAATCGGTTCGATCGATCGATCGCGTAACACGTCGGCATCGATCGACGATAGGCGGATTGCGAGAACAGTCCTAGAGAAGCTGGTATTACGCCGGACTCGGAAACCAATTAACATGCATAATTAAAATGGCATTGTCGTGGCCGGGCAGCTCCACGGGTTTCCCTGCCGACTGACGGATCCCCCGGGGGCTAGCGGCGTTTCATAATTACGAAAATCCACCCGCGCGTCTCCTCCGCACCGCGCGCGCGCGCGTTCTGGTGTCTCGCTCTCTTTCTCCAATTGCCGGTATCCAGAAACTCTCGTACCCCGAAAACAGGGAAGAGGGGTAGGAGGGACGCGTGAAAAAAAATCGGGCATCGGGTCGGTGTGCGACGAATAACGCATCCCGTCGCTGCCACAGCCAATAACGTTCGAACAGGCCGGTCGCCGGCGCGATTGGCTAACTTTATTTCGCTCAGTGGGCGAGCCCTTAATTTCAGGGCATCGATCATAGCTCTCGTGTGCGTTCCACACGCGCTTGCAGCCGCGGTAACCTTTCTCCTCCTCCTCCTCTTCCTCCTTCACCACGCGTTTATACCAGTCGCGCGATGACCCTCAGTACCGTGACGCACCTCTCTGCCATTCCCTCCGTCAATTTGATGGATTCCATTTCGGATCCCGCACGACGACGATCGTTTCGCATCCCCCCGTGCCCGTATACGCGCCCTATCCGCAGGGACGCGAAATTTTACGCGAGAAAAAAAATCCTTCAAAACTGATCAGCGCGCGCGATAAAAGTTAATCCACGTCCACGGCAAACTGAGCAGATTTCAAATCGTTCTAATCGTTTGAGCGTTAAAATGCAACGCGAAATGCACAATCAAGTGCAAAGTGATTAACAAAAAAAATTTGAAGTTACGGCGTTTTACCGAACGCATTATAAACTACTTGACTACTGTTCTTAAAGACAGAAATGAGAAAAACTACAATTATAAAAAAAACCAGTAAAATCTTCTTCATCACTTGAACGTGAAAAAAATCTTTTGCAAATCTCAAAAAAATCACTCTCCGCTATTTTAATTTTTAAATATCGAGTTTTCTAATTACATTCGCACAACAAAGCAAATAAAGCAACAGTTGCGCATATAATAATAATGTGGAAAGTTATATAACAATGCGGAGAACGCATTCGAAACATTTTTCGTCGCCTCGACACTTTCGTGTTATCTCGCAATGTGTTCCGTTATGCTCCACATATAAATACCGGTTCACAGATATTCTCTTTCCCGTGTTCAAATGCGTAACAATCAATCGTTACCTTAATTGATTGCGATTGATGGAGGACGCTCGGGCGATTTGACTGACGTCACAATGACATACGGATTGTCAATCAGTCTCGCTTGTGGCGTTAATGCATGCAAATCTGGTCGAATCGTGGCACGTTGTCTCACACCCTGTGGCACCGAATCTCCATCAATATGGATTCGATATCAAGGCCGAGCGCGCTCGCGTGTTTTCTATGCGCTCGTTGAAAAGTCTTTCTGCGCGACAGTCGAGATATTTTATTCAACCGTAATTGTTCGATTCTCTTCTCACCCAGTCCCCTCGTATTTGTCCCTTTATTTTTGGTTACAGCAAAAGTTGATACTTGTCGACAAACTTTTTTTTTTCCGCAGTCGCGAAATATAATACTAAAAAGCGTAGTAGGAATAATTTATGTTATGTTGTCTTTTTATATTGTTTATATTTGGATAAGTTTCCAAAACTTTCATTCTTTACTGCTATATATTGTAAACTATTTTTCTAAAATAATTTTTATTATTTGTGTCACACAAAAAGCGGTCGGATCTAAATCTCGTTGCATTTGTCGCCGTTTTTTTTTATTTTCTTACTAATCAACGGAATAATTATTACACGATGTTTACGATCTCCGAGAGCGACATTGCAAGATACCGGTTTCGTATAACAAGCGTCGTAGAGCAAACCGGAAATGGCTTGGCGCCCCGATAGAACGCTAATCAGGTGAAAGCGCGCGCGGCTGACAAGGCACAAACACACACACACACACACACGTCAGACCGCATTGCGTTAATTCTGTTCCGCGTAACGAGTACGCACACACGTACCGTATCGATGGCGACTTTTCACGAAAATAATCGAGAACGATCGGCCAAGATAGCGCGCCGATAATGACAGGTTTCTACTACCCGCCGTAGATGACACATATCGATAAGGAAAACTTATTAAGCGAACGACGTGCGCGATGCATACCGAAATGGGCCGCCCATTCATCGGTCGAGCCAAGCGATCCGGTGGGAAATCTCATCCGACCATCATTGTTAACCAGAACCGCCCTTACACTTTTTCAATTTTTTTGTTTTTTACGCACGATCGGCCATACACCGAAAATCAGTTTATATCGTAAACTTGTTTTTCGCTTTGAACATATAGCTCAACGTTAATCGGCACATTGAATTTTGCGGGACGCGCAGCATAAGGGCTCGAAACATTAACGAAAAAAAAAAAACAACAAAAAATAAATATTATAATTGAATTAAAATCATTATGTCGTAGAATGATTAGGATATTAATAGAACTGTCAAAATGTTTGTGTGGAAACAAAATAAATTAATTCGATAAAAATAACTCCGGTGTGTTCACGCGCGCGTCAAGCTAAATTAGACCAGCAGCACATTTTCGACTCGAATACTCTCGGAAGAACTATTTTCTGACGCGACTATTAGGGAAATCAAAACATACTGAGTAGTAGAGCGCGGAGCTCTCTTTCTCGTATGCGGAGCATATGGGTTCCTGTAGTAGTTGGGGTGGTATCACACCCTCCGTTCTCTCGACGTACCCCTAAAATAAATGGACGAGAGTGCGCCCGCACACTCCCGCATTAAAACGAGAGCGACTGATCGTTCGAGCGCGAAATCGCCGATTAAACATCCCGATATTTGCGTTACTAATTATTTTTTCGACGAGAGTCGATTAAAAATTGGGCAAACGCTCGAGGAAGAACTTGAAATCGATAGAGACATGTTTCGCACGAAACTAAGAACCAACAAGAAGTTAAACATAATTGGTTTTTATTTTTTGAGAGTGCGGTCTCGGATACGCTGCCTCATCAAATGAATTACATGCGCGACATTCTATTAATATTCATTTGGTCAATGTTTTCTCTTCGGAACACGGAGATCCTAAATGTCATTCGTTATGAAGAAAACGACGAGAGCGCGAATATATGTCACAGTTACAAATTTCCGATTTCAACGTAAATTTGTAAATATATACGCTCGATTGCTCAGTGAAAACTCAAAATTATTTCTACCTCCAATAATCAGATAAATAAGCGAGATTGAAAGAAGAATTTCTAACAAACCGAAGGTTTCCAAACACGTTCAAAAACATTTGCCAAATATGTGTCTGAGAAATCTATATTTCATATCATCGATATCTCGATTTATTCAGTCGGCTAATGGAAAACTTATGCTAAGCTACCTCTATTGATCCATTATGTATTAATGGAATCGGTTTTGGAATCGTACATACCATTTGGTATGTTTTTTTTTTTTTTTTTCCAACACCCTATCCAGCAAAGTCATTTGCGCTCTAAATCGAACACTTCGCTCTTGTCGCCATTTTCGTGAAAGAGAGAGATGTTTTGGCATAATGATTGATGTACGACTACGTCGGATAAAAAACAGTTCTGATAAAACAAATAGAATAGTATTTGCAAAGAAGATGTTTTTTTTTAAAAAAAAAAAACGTATCAGCACTAGAAACTTCATTCGGCAATTGAAATTGATTGGCCCTTTCCGCGGGCACATTGTTTTACTTTAAACAAAAAAAAAAAAAACTACGAGATAGCGTAACTCTCGATATTACGCGGGGTAAATGAATAAACGAGAGAGGCATGCGCGGTCGTAGATGTGGGACTCGCGTTGCTAGTGCAATAACGAGAGGAGTTCGAGACTTTTCAAAAGTCGTCGCGGGCGGACGCTGATTGGCCCCGTGTCTGCGCAAGAAGCTACTAAGCGCAGTTTCTCGCCGCGGCTACGGCGAACCTTAGCCAGATACCAAAATATACCCTGGAGTCTCGTGGACGCCGCTGGAATCTTAGCTGTGCTCCAGACTTTCGGCTCGATTCCCTTACGGTTATTCCGCCTGCCGAGAATTACCCCGATACGGTATCCTTATTTTCGAAGAATATCTTAACAGTTTTCCCCGGCACAGGCGTCTGCTATTCTCTCCTTACGTTAGAAGAAAGGGGTAGTAGGAATGAGGAGGGCGGAAAACTGCGGAGAGAGCGCGCTCCAACGTCTTCACGACGACGCGCTCTTTCGTTCCCCCGCCTCTTCTTCCACGTTCGCTCTTCTGCCACGGAATTCCCGTCTCTCTTACTCCGTAGGAGAAGAAGCCAATAGGGAGAACCGATCAGCTTAATGCATATTGATGCGCGCCGAGCTAAGTGAGTGAAAAATCGCCATCGATCTACCCTCCACGAAAGTAGAAGCATTCTCTTTCTTTCACCGCCGGCCTTCCATCTAGTCTCGGTCGTTGTCGACACAAAAGCTGATTTCGTTTCTTCCGCCCCCCCCCTTTCGGTTTTTTCGCGCCAAACAAATCTGCTCGTCTTAATTCGCGCAACTTGGACTCTTTGTTGCGAGTTCTCAATTTTTTGTATGTATTTTTACTTTGCGATCGATCACGTCAGAATTATTTAGCTTCGCGTTTTACTTCGCGTTCGTGAAATCATTCGTAAACTTTAATTATTATTACGATTGTTTTTTTGTTTAACACAAATCTCAGATTGTAATAGAATCGGATACAGAATCAGTTTGGATCGACGCGATCTAAAAAACGCATAAAACGTGTCGTCACTTAGCGCGTTCCGTGATTTCCACGTGAAACGGATTATTTTCAGCCGATTGGAGAATGAAACCATTTGGAAAGCGGCCTGTGGCCCGATTCGTGCAAACTCGTTTTCGATCGCGCGTCGTATAGGCGTCGTGACGATGAACCCTTGGCATTTTGTGTTGGCACCAACAACGCGCGGCGTGTTATGTACTTGCGCCGGCGTAGATTCTACCAGCCTCGTTAGGGTCCCAAACCCGCGGAACAGATGCCAACCGTCACGGCTCGCCGATGGTTGGAAGGGTGTCTCTAGATTGAGACACGGTGGATGACTTTAAATGGCATTCGGTCCTCTCTGCGTTCTCTCTATAACCCCTGCGACTTTTCTCGCTCCGCACTCTTTCATCTTTTCCGAAATTAAAATCCCCGTTAACTTCTATCTATCGTTCTATTATTTTTAGCCGGAGTTAGAGACATCGTATTGTCAAGAAGAGAGAGACAGTTTTGGTACTTCAGATATTTTAGAGATAAACGATATCTAATTTTCAAAGTGTATTCAAAATCTATATAAGAGAGCGTTTTTCATTCTTTCTTTTTCTCTGAGCAAACGATAAAAATGAACAGATAAAACGCGTTCTCATTAATAGATTACGATTCAGCGCGCGAATTGCACAAGCGCAAGGAAGGACTCGTTCATCTCTCGATGAAGGGCATGAGCAAACAGATCCGGGGGGGAGGGGGGAGGGGATGCATTCACGTAGACGGGGGGTCGTGGAGTGACAGCGTTAGCGATCAATGGCGGCGATGGATCTTTTTGAGGGGGGGTTTAAAAACGGCGGCGCCCGTCAGCCGTATGTCAATCCCTCGGCGAATCGCGCGACGCAAATTTCGATCGGCGGTGGCGCGTGTTTTTCCTGGCGCGCGTGTGCGTGTGCACGAGCAGAAAGAACGAAGTGAGAAAGGGAGCCCCAGGTTTCAAAACAGGTGGTTACCAAGAGAGAACTAGAAGCGGGGAACGGCTCCGCTCTGTGGGTAGACGGGTGAGAGAGTAGAGAGGGGACCACTTGAAGAGTCGCGTGGCCACTCAATTACTTTCTAGGGCCTTTAAACATCGGGCACGTACCAATACTCGGATTGCTGCGGACGCGCGGTGTAATAAAACAGAGTTCTTCATCTTATCGCGCTGGTGTTACACAAGTGACAATCAATAATATTGCAATTTATGAACAATTTACAAAATCTATCTTTTTATCTTTTATCTTTTTACAATTAAATTTCGCGTTAAATATATACAAGTTGACTTGGGTTCGGGAAGAAATGTTGTTTTTAAATTTTAGTTCGTTTCTTTTTTTTTTTTTAAAAAAAAAAAAAGGTACTGCGAAAGTTTTACATTTCTAATTAGAGAAACAAGTTGAATTAAAAAATGATAAGAAATCTCCGCTTGTTACTCGAATGGATTAATTGATTTTACATTTGTCCGCAATTCGGAGGAAGAATCTTGCGGTTCGCGATGACCGCGGCATCGATCAGTGACCTGCGTGCTGCGACCGCTGTAAGGGACTGCGGGTAAACGATTACAAACCTCCTCAGTCTTGTGACCGCATCAATTCGTGTTAGATACTCTTCTCTTGATTTCCGCGCGGAAATCGAGATTTTTTTTCTCTTTTTCTCTTACTCTCTTATTCTCTTCTCGTTATCCGTCTAACGAATATTCTAGGAGGCAGATCTCCCTCTCGCACAAGAAGGAAATTATGTCCTCTTCTTACAAGTGCGTTGAGTGCGGTGAGCGAAAGAATCTGAAAGTCCTGTATCGCAGGCACACGGAATAGTGGATTGACATCTTGGAATTCGACTTGGTTTATCGGTAGCACGCAGACGTCCGCGCGTACACACACGTGCGCGTACACACACACACACATGTCACAGCTATATGCGTGCGCGGCGCATTCGCGCTCGTTCGCTTTTGTGCACGTTCACTCGCAGAAGCTGCATCGACGTATACGAGCAGGTAGCATGACACAAGAGCCGAATAGTTCGCATAGCTTGGCGCCTACCGACTATCCGTCAGACCCCGAAGAACCATCCGAGAAGTCCTGTCCTCGCTCCTGTCTCTCCTCGCCCTTCGTTTTCCCTCTCGTCCCGCCGCCACTTCCTCATCAAACCGCGGTGCGCGTCGTTCTTTGGCAGTGCAGAAGGATTCCGTCGTACCGGGAACTAAACAGTTGGGTTTAGGAAAAACGGGAAGTCTTAGCGCGCCTGTCAATCAGCCGTCCTCGGTTTTGCGCCCATCTGGTTAATGATGATCCACTGCTCTATCTCGCTCAGATCGCGAGTTCCTGTCCCCTCCCCCCCCACCCCCGTTCCCTAACACGGCGCGATGAAAATAGTAAGCGCGATTGTCGCGCTGGAAGAACGTGGCACGTATATACTGCGGAGACTCTTCGAATCGACTGGAATCTTCCAGACGACAAACTTTTTTTTTTTTTTTTTAATCGCTGTCGTCCACCGACGATCCGTCACTCGATATTATTCGACGCACGATGCGTGGACAATAATATCGACGAATTTAC
Source organism: Pseudomyrmex gracilis (assembly GCF_002006095.1). NCBI lineage: Eukaryota > Metazoa > Arthropoda > Insecta > Hymenoptera > Formicidae > Pseudomyrmex > Pseudomyrmex gracilis. Next base: position 84,104 of record NW_018020724.1, read on the forward strand.
GTGAATTGTGATATACTCAAGAACTCGAGACCGTATCATTATTCGAATCGCTCGTTAGATAGACAAAAGTTATTTTAAACAAAGATTTTTTATTTGAACAAGAGAGCGATTTATTTTGAATTATATTTGAAACATAAGAGAAAAGCTCTGGTCTCTTTCCGTTACAATATTTTTATTTTATTGTACCGGAACCCGCGTGAGCGGGTCTTTTCCGAAATAATTTCATCGTTGAGTGTATCTTTTTTTTTTTTCCGGCGCGTCATACAGACATTTCGCGCGCGTTCAAAATGCGAGGTGATAAAACTAGAACACGGTATCATTTTGTCGTTGCATGCAGGGAAAATTTTTCGCGAACGTCCGACCGCGTTACCGAAAAGGACGATCGATGCGTCGAGATTTATGCGATTGATTCGAACGGAGCGGAGTGACAGTACAAGGAAGCGCTCTTAGTCCTGGTGTCTCCGCTCCTTCGGGAATACATCTCCCTCTCGGAAACGCCGGTGTCCGAAGGATCTCTATAAATTTGCATGTAGAATACTTGCGGATATTCTCACGGAGCGGATAGGTGGGAGCGGATAGAATGGCTTGTCGCATCTGTCGTCGTCGCGTTTCTCCGCTCCGCGCGTGAGTGAGCGCGCGCGCGTCTCCGGACGTCTCCGCGTTCGCTTAATTTCATTTTGACGCGGAAGCGGTGACGGTGTGATACATATCGAACACGCGAAATTCGAGAAGCTGCTTGAAAACAAGAAGACCGTTTGTTTTTCTCGTCGATCTTGATACTTTCGCGCGTGTGGCAAAACCAAACCTCGTTCGCACAAACCTCTGAGATGCGTCGTTATTTACGTTGCGCAAAACCAAAAACTGTACTGTTATCGAAACATGGAAATCCGGTGGTTTCTCAATTGGTTGGAGATTAAGCGGGAAGCGTAATCACGCACGAAAGAAAAAGGAATCCTACAAACGAGGAAAGAAGACGCTGCGCAAACACCTTTCGTGGATGAGAGTCTCATGAATATGTTGTCCGCGCTGGGGATTTTGCGGCTCGAATATGCAAATACCTGCGTGAGAATTGGGAATTCTCTGTAGCTGGAAGAGATCGCGCGAGCTAGGTTTTGTATCGCATCCTTGTTCGGGATTGGCGATACAAACGAAGCGTCGGGTGCGCGAGAGAGAGAGAGAGAGAGAGAGAGAGAGAGAGAGAAAAGTATACCCAGGAACCTACTGTCCACCCTTCGCGGGTTCGCTCGGACAACCAGCCATCAGTACCGCACCCCCGGGTACATTCGCCCATTCGTTGGGCCGACTGGCTTTCCAGACTTCGGCCGTCGGGGGTGGACAAACCAGGCTGACCGGTTGCCATGGCGACCTTATGGATTGATCCGAGCAAATATCATCTCCGAAGACGCCCGAAAGAATCGCCGGATTTCAGAGAATAGCTTCGGCCACCGCGCTCGTTGGGTTTCTTTTCGTTTCTTCTTTCTTCCTTTTACTCCTCTGCCTTCCTCGGGCCTCCGTTCCCTTTCACCAGGATGAGTGGCTCGTGCTTTTTCTCTCTCTCTCTTTCTCTCTCCAAGCAGAAAAAAATGTTCGCGGAAACTTAGGATTGACACTTGCATCGTAGTGATTACTTATTCAGTTAACGCGAGCGGGTGATATCGGAAATATCAAATATAAATTCACATCTCACCATTTCTGACGCACGTAACGCACAACTCTTGAGACATTTTGATAATTCAAAACCTCTCGAATCGATCTTTTCCTTTTTGTACGGGCTGGCTTGTCGCGGTTATTGATTTGATTCAAGTCAACCGATTGATTATCGCTCGAAACGGTCACCGGCGAAACTTGAAATTTATTAACTCGAGGAGGAGAAAAAACTCGTCTACACAAAAATACAATTGCAACGATCTATTACGGCGACACTTCAAAGCGATATATATATATATATATATATATATATATATATATTCAATAAAATAACGATATCTCGGTATTCGAGACGGACAATAACACGATGTAGTAAATAATGTAATCTTGTAAACCGGTGGAGCGTACGCGAGCAGCGCGCCGGCGAGTTAATAGCTGGCCTCTGGAGAAACTCGCGTTACGACAACGACGAACGACCACGACGTACGACGACGACTATGAGCGCGAGAGATGAGTGATTCAGCGCGCGTCGCAGTTCCATCTCACTCTGTGCCGTCTCTTCTAGGGTAGATATCGACGCGGTTCTCAACGCGGCAACCGATCACCCGGGAGAAATCTGGGATAACGCCTGGCACGATGTTCTACGGGGACCACCCACGGGTACGACGCTCCATATAAAGCGTTCTCGCGAGATCGTCGCATCGCATTGTCGAATCACTGTCATCGTCCGCGCAGTCTCCTCCCGGCATTCTTTCCGTTTTTAACTTCTTTCCACACTGGCTCCTTATTCTTCTTCTTCTTCTTCTTCTTCTTGAACGCGCGCGATCTCGAAGGTGCCTTCCTTTCGTATCTCCATCTTTCTCTGTTTATATCTTTCTGTTTCGTTCACCGAGCTTCTTCTCTTCGCCGTTCGTCCCGTTTTTCGCCGTTCTCTTCTACGTTCTCCGTTTTCTTCTTCTTCCGTGCCTTCCCACTTGTTCGCATTTCTTCCTTAGTTATACCCGCGCGTTCGTGCCTTTCGTCCGGCCCGTCCCGTCTAAAAATCTCTTCTCGGGAATTTCTTTTCTCGCCGCGAGAATTATAAATTAAGCTATTAAATGTGCGTCGGACGTTTCTTGCGGGCGCCTCCGGATGGAGTTTCCACGAAGATTTCAGAGACAGTCGCTGACTTTAGATGCAGCTCGTTCAAGGTTCATTTCTCTAAACGAGCTGTCCCGACTTCGGTTCGACACCTGGATTTTCTTCGGAGACTTTTTTTTTTTTTTTGCGCCCATTTCTCTCGACGAAGGAGACCCAGCGGAGCTTCTTCGCGCCTACCGACAGCCGCAATGTCAAGATGAGTGTTGGATCTCCTTCCATCGGTGGGCACGATCGTTGGAAATTCAAGTGACGCCGGTAATTAATGGCCGAATGGATGAAGAAGCGGCCGCTTCTTGCGTGCGTCGCGGTTCACCCCAAGATGCTCCGATGGTGTAATTAATCAGGGCGCCGACATCCTTTTTCGCCCGATTGTCCAAAAGCGATTTTCGTTTTACTTCCCCCGCCGTGGGTAACAGACGGTGCCGAGAGACTTGTTACCTTTGAAGTTGGGGCGCCCAACCGGGAAAGAAGTAAGAAGCGCGTTATTACTGACGCGGCTGAAGAAATTTATCGCAGAGTAAAGAAAAATAAAGAATAATGGGTAAATAATTAATCATTCGAGACCTATAAAATAAGAATCTCAATATACGATAAAGTTTAGAGAAAATTATTGTTATTATTAAAAATCATATATATATACATCGTATGAAAAATTTATTTGTAGGAATTCAAAAAATATAGATTAGGCAATTTCAGGCATTGTAATTGTAGAACATTTTTATTCTTAATTTAACAAAGTAACATAATTAGAAGATACCGTGAGACTGCTTTAACGACTTATTTTCGCCGTAATTCTTGGCCCTTCGAGAAGGGAGAGCCCGACTGTTCGACTTTGCCCGACCAGTCGCGCAGCCAGTCGCGCGAGCAAAGGCTGTAACTTCCGGTTAAGTCAAACACGGCGTAAAGTCGCGCGAACTTGGGACTTGGCAAGTCCCAATGAGGCGTGTAATGCCATTAAAGAGAATCTTATTACGCTACGCCACCCTCACGCGTCTCTTACAGTAGGCGCCTTCGCTCCACTGCAACAAGTACCCGCCTTAACCTGGTAATTAAGTCCCGATTAATTCTCCGCTTACTTTGTCTGCCAAATGGCGCGAGATAAGCTGGCTGCGAGGGAAATTAAAGTCGCGAAACGAAAAAGAAAAGTTGCCGGCGACAAGATCGCGGAGACTGAGAACCTCTCTCTCTCTCTCTCTCTCTCTCTCGAGAAAGAGAGAGAAAGATCGATCATATTCTGACGGAATCGTTGCGGTTGTACGCGAGAAACATAATCAAGTTGTTGCGAGCACAGCGGAATATAATATTCGCGTTCGGGAACATTCTTGCACGGCAATTATCTCTCTTTGAATAATAATTTCACGGACAAAAATGTGCGTAAAAATTATTCTTTTCTGAATTTTTTTAGTTTTTTAGTTCAAAAAACCAAATACAGCACGCGTCAAGATCCGGGTAAAAAATTAATAAGTCGAACTCCCGGATGAAGAAAAGTTTGCGTTGTAAATGAAAACGTAGATCGCGATACATCTTCCTGGCAAACGTATAAACGTGGGGAATAGTGTGCAATGTGATGATGTATGGAACGTTCACATTTTTATTGTGCGCCGTATATACGGATCGAGTACTCGCCAAGTTTAGTTGCACGGCCGGCGGGTAAACCTGTAGTAAACGATAGCAACGTAGCCTCATTCGTCGACCGAATCCATGGACCGCGCGCGCGCACACAGGGTGATTCCATGATTAATGTTACAAACAACGATACAACTAACACACACCATCCGACTCTCCGAGAGAGCTGCTCGTTTCTCCGGCCTTGTTGTTGGCTCGGATAAGTAACTTCTCGCGTTATATGTGCGTCCCCAAGTTAACCCGCGACAACTTTGTGACGATTTGCGCGTGTAAAGTGAGAAATAAAGCGAAACTAGAAACTAAAACCGCGCGTGAATTTAAATCATCTAAAAAACGATGCGATATCTCGATTCGCGATCGAAACGCGATTTCGATTTAAGTTTTGTTTTTTTCCAAAATTTTGACGAATCCCTTCTACCTATTTCCACGTACACCTATATTCGCCCCCCCCCCTCCCCCCGCCTTTAACGACGATAAAGTGCACACGATGCTCCCAAAAGCCGCTCGTAAATCAATACGAACTCGAAAATAACTTCGCAATAATTCACCGGAGTGCAGAGAATCCACACCAACGGCCCCGCGCGCGTTGCGCGGTGAGAAATTAAAATAAATCAAACTTATCTGTTGCTCGGGCCACTTGCCGGTGATCTGGCGTGTGTATGCGTGTATGCGTACACGACCGTGAGAGTCTCGCCGTACTCGTATGTATGTGTTTCACGTACACTCGCGTGCACCCGCGTGAAACTAAACAGCACGCGATAGACCGCATCGGTGTTACACAGATATTTCCTTTAGTATTTCTCTCTAGCTGTCCCCTACCGTTGATAAATAACGGGCTTTGCCACGTGACTGTGTGGTCTTCAAATTTCTCAGACACTCGATGAGACGCGTACTCACTGCGCGCCGACACATTTTTGGTGGAAACCGCTCTCTTCGGGAACGGTTTTTCAAAAATCTTTCGGAGATTCTTGTAACTTAAGAAAATTGATGTTCGACCGATATATCAAATTTCTCAGGAAGGTGCCGATACGCCCGTTCCTTAATCGATAAACGTTCCTTTGGATCGCTAAAAGCGTTCGCGCTACCAAGACAGTATCTCGGAGCTGGGGAGCAACGACTTATCCACCAGTGGCTCGGTAAATTCAGCCACCCCCGTGAATAAATACGGTTAGTGGCCAGCCAAGGCCCCTTAGATCCCTTTGACCGGAGGGGGGCAGCGTGCCGGGGTGGTAACTGGTAAGTGCCTGGGGCGACCATCTGTGCCCTTCTGCGCCTACGCCGCCGCGCCACGTGGATTGCCGCTACCGTTTATGCGGCATTTGTTGCAGCTACACGCATACATTATCGCTAATGTGCCGGACTAGCACGAGCACGCGGCGGCGGCGTCGTCTTTATCCAGAAAGACGCAAGGCGAGCAAATAGGCACCGACTCGAACAAAAGAACCCGAAATTGAGGGATCGTGCGCGCGTGCGAATGTTTGATTATATCGTCTGCTCGTTAGCACGTTTGTTACACGGTATTGTTTTTGCGCGATTGTTTGCGTTTTTTTTTTGTTCTGTTTTTTTTTTGTTTTTTTTTTTGTCAAACGCATGAGCTTTAGTTGTTCGCGTAATAAAGTTACCTCCGCGCGCGCGCGCGTGTTCGAAAGCATTACATTATTCAAACCAATTCCTCGTCGCTCTCGTTCCGACTGGCGAAGAGACCTCGTCGGTTCGTGGACGGCGGGACGGAGCGATCTTTATCACCGTCCCGCGTCGTAACTTACATGGACACCAATCGTGACTAATTAACCGACGATATTGATCGGGAATGTCCCGTCGGCGCGAGAAAACAACGGCAGGAAGAAATCGGGAACAATCGCCCCGATTAAGTCGGATAAGCCGCGCGACCACGATAATTTCGCGACGCTAGTTACGTTGATATAGACCCGGTTATACACGTCTCTTACGTTATTATCTGAAATAGCCTGGCCATGACTAACTCGCTTGCGTACATACGTAAGCGCGATACACACGCGCGCACGAAACGCGCGGTGTCGAACGACCGTGGCTCTCGTCGCTTCGCGATAGAGCTCTCTCTCGCCTCGCCGGCGTGTGCGAGAGGGGCGTATACCCCGTAGGGTGTCAAGTTACACCACTACGGCTTGGTGACGCTACAATCGTTCTGTCACCCCCGACTGTCCCTCACGCATCGTCAGTGCTGTCGGTTATCGTTATCGGGACCCTACTCCGTTCTCAGCGCGCTCAAGACCGCGCGCGTTTTTCTCGCGCATGAAAAAAACCAGCGGAATAATTTTTCACAATTTCCGGAAGCTTTCTATATCGATTGCTGTCCACGAGAATGTTAATCAATATTTTTTACGCGCACAGACGGGCACTAAGTTTGATTGCCAGTTTTACGCACATTGCGTGTGTAATTTTTTTTTTTTTCCGGTGCGTGCGAAAAGAAATCACAAGATTTCGTTATGAAATAATTTGTGAAATAAAAAACTGGTTTTTTTTGTTTCGCCGGACGCGCGAAAATACGGGAACTATTACGGGTGGATATAAATAGTGCTTTGTACTACGGGAGAAACCCGTAACGACTGTTCGAGTGAATGAGGGTGAGAGGAATAATATCGACGCGAAATGAACAGTCGTTCCTGATCTTAGATCTCTCGCGCGGGATCTCCACCCCAAAATTGCCAATTTTATCGATAATACGGATCTGGTAATTCGATAGAGATATAATGCAAATTCGGTTAATTGTTCCTCCCGAGGAAGAGAAGAAAGAAGGGAGAGAACGAAAGGGGCCAGCAGCGAGTCCGGTTTTTGCCCTTTTGTTGCCCACGGGGCGGAGGATACTGCGACGGGGGTTGGTGTTGGGTGTCTTACCGACGCGGAGATCGAGTTTCCTTGTACATGTGCGGTACTGACAAACGACGAACGCGCGACCGACAACGTCGTAGCGCCGCCGCGTATTTATAGCAGATGGCATAGATTTATTTCATCTAATTCTTAAAATAAATCTAGTGGTTTTGTAATTTAATGATTCTAATTTTTTTTAAAGCAAAAATTCTATTATTTTCAAATATTTTCATTACGCGAAAAAATATCTGGCAGTATCTGCGGCTAATCAGGCCAAGGAAATCGACTGCTTTCGCCAATTAAAATCAGCCCGCAACACCGCATCAGCTCTCGTCGCACGGAGAAACGATCGCAGCCCCTAATTTTTTTAAGTGGCCGTTTAAAGGGTTGCCGAGCCAATTAGCATGCTAATCGGAAAGCCAGCTAAAGTTTCGACAGCGGTCCGCCACCACCACCGCCAACCCGAGTACGGAGACGCATTCCGCAAAAAAAAGGAAAAAATAACAGAGAGAGGCGTAAACGAGTCGTTCGAGTAAGCACTATACGGTGGCTCGTGGAGGTGGCCCGTACACCCCTACACTCGTCCCCGGGAGAAAGATAAGAAGCTAATTGCGCGCGACCACTCATTCTCGCCACACCCGTGTAAACGAACGTGCACGTCGCGTGACGTGCGCGCTTTCACGCACATTCCCTGTCCATCTTTGATAGCGGCGCGACGCACGTACGAACGTATATAATTCCAGACTTGGAATTAGATTTGTCAATTGTACCGGGCGCCAAACATTGTAGTCAGTGTAATTTTAGCGCAGAGAATATAATGGCACACGTTTAGTAACCGATGATATGTAAAGTACAATTTTGGCTATTATTTTTTTTTTTTCTTTTTTCACGTGTCCGTTTACTTTGCAAATTTGATGAAACATAAATATGTGAAATTAATTATTCGCGTCATGCGATTCTGTGATATTTATTCCTTTGATGTTTTTCTGTGCGAATCTTCAATTATTTAATATTTGACCACTGCCCACATGTCAACAAAAAAAAAAAAAAAAAAAGTCAAGCGCACTTTGAACGAAACAAGCCGTTGTAAACAGTCATCAATTGCTATCGGATATATTTGATTAACTCGGATTGTTCGACGCGCTTGATGCAATTTCCGCGAGCTCTTTTATCATTTATAAAATTCGCGTGCGCTCGAATCGAAAACTTATTGAAGGACGTCGGATTGCTCGTACTGACAATCGTTTCGAGAGAGAGCACGGATCATTCGATTCCGTATCGCGTTAGCGACGGCGCAAATCTAATAGAGCGCCTGTAGCATCAAATGTCACTAGTTGTGGAGGGGTTGTCGTATTGGAGTTTTTGATTGGCTAATCCGCCCAAATCTAATCGAGCGCGCCCCCGTCCAACGCTACGTTCCTATTCTCTCCGTCCGGACCCGGTCCGGAATTCAATTACAACAACAAGGATCTTATGATCGCCTTGTCACAAGTTGCATAATGCTAAACAAATTGCGGCATTTCGACGAACTTAAATTCATTAAATGTGATATATATGTATACGTTCCAAGCGAATCTATATACGTATATCTTCGCGCGCACATACAGAAAACTCTTCGCAACCAAGTTACTAACAAATTGCGTTTCCTCTTATTGCGAATCGCATGCGACCGAGACTTTCTTTGCGGCGAAGTAATTAATTCTTAAAAAAATTGATTTATTGTTGTGCCTCGCGATTTGATGATTTCAAATGTCTGTAACGTCTCAAACGAGGCTTGGCCGCGACCAATCAGTCAACCATAGTGACGAGACGCATCCGTGATGCAAGGGGCGAAAAAATAATGCGCTGCGTACACGCGAAACCGGTTTCCTATTGCATCGGGGGCTTTCGATCGCTTCGAGGACCCAGCAGCCCCAACTTGGAAAATTATCGGAGAGCCCGCGCGCGTATAAACGTCGCGCGGTAAATTTATTCCCGATTCCGCCTTTCACGACGACCGGTGGTAGAAGACGTACGACCGATCATTAATTCTTTGCTTCCGAACAATTAAAGTCATTCTCTTCACATCGAAAAGCGCGTTCTTTGTCAGCGTGACAACATATTTTCCGTACGCGCGCAATCACTAATAAAGTCGCATCGTTATTAAATCGCGTCTCGTCGAAAAATCTATCCCCGACATTTCGCAACATTTGTTCTTAAAATCTCTCCGCATTGCGCCGAAACAAGTTTAACAAAAGTTGTTATTTAATTGAGACGCGGGAAATATTGCGACAACGCCAAATTCGTTTATATACGCGCGACGTGAAATCGGTGTCTCTAATCTATTCCGCTAACTAGCCCGTAACAACAGAGAAAGAGAGGAAAGAGGAACACGAGAGAATGGGAGCTTATCGAACCGAGATGTTGTACTTGCGCGAATATAGACATCCGACACACCCTAAGACCGAGATATCCGAGCACACGGCGTGGTGCATATATACGTACATGCGAGGGTGCATACATTGTGCCGCGCCGCCCCTTCCGACGACGACGTTCGAGCAACACCCTCTCTCCTCTGAAAGAGCCAATAATACCGCGCACCACTACGAAGGCTTATTATTTTCCTACGGCTCATCGAGCCCAGTGTGCTCGCTATCAATTACAGGACATTCCGCGCGAAGCCCCCTCGGATGGACTTAGACGGATCAGACTAACCAAAATCCCATCTGCTAAACTTTCGCGTTACGTCCATTTACGCACCGCAGCTAACCACTCAATCCCGGGGCCGCGTCGTTCTCGAAGAGAACGATGACGTAAAATAAATCGACAAATCGATTGTTGCTCGAAACATCTTCGAAGAAAAGCGGCGGAGATATTGTGAATAAAATATGTTTCGCGGCGCGTGCAGTTTTTTTTTTTTTTTGACTTGTTCAATAAGAGAACGGTCTTTTATATGTCGCGAACTACTGTCTTCATTTTTGTCTTCCGGTATCGAGATTTAAGAGTTCCCGCAGTAAGATGAGAAGCGGCGCATTTGCGTGCCGAGGCGAAAAAAAAAAAAAAAAAAATTTTATTAAATTCGGTTGCGGTATCATAGTACGATTACCTTATCGAATAAACATGAGTCGGGAAGGAAAAATTCGTGAAGCGATGACAAAATGTCGCATGCTATCGCCGGCATCGTGCATCGCCTGTATCGAAACCCGGGGACGGTCGGACGCATATATGTAAATCGAAATAACATTATCCGTTGCTCTCTTGCGGCAACAGCGGGGACAAAAGTATGCAGAAAGAGAGATGAAGAGTGTGTATATATATATATATGTGTGTATGTTAGAGAGAGAGAGAGAGAAAGACTACTAACATATATATGTATATACGTATATATACATATATATATATATATGTATATACATATAACGAAGCTGCATACATGTATATGCATTGCTCGCTCGCGCGCACACTCGGCCGAAAAGCGACCGGGAGAAGGTAGGAAGGCGAAGAGGAGAGAAGGAGAGTGCTGGGGACCGAAATTCGGAGGGTATAAAGCACATTTCTACCCTTGTCGCCTAGGGCGACTGTACGTAGTACGTAAACGCGAGCTTCTCCGCGCCCGACATATGGCCGTGTTAGCTGCTCTTACCTATATATTTTTGTGCGACCATATGACTGATAGAGGCTCGCGCAAATCGTCGAGAGGGGTTGCACTTATCGCGAGCGAGATCAATCTCAGCACGATTTTTGAGCAATTTGCGAGTTTTTTGTGACAATTCTTGAAATTGCGTTTAAAATTTTTCCATACGATACAGTTTCTTTGCGCTTAAAAAAAAAAAAAACGGAAATCGTATCTATTGTGTTGATAAAACGCGCGGCGCGCGTGACAATTTCAACGAAAGACAGTAGTATCCTATCTCTCTCGCGAGCGAGAGTCCTTCGCGGAATTCTATCGCGGGGAAGGAACGTGTCATAACGTCGGGACAGTCTGTGTGTGGCCGAGCAACTGGACGACGAGGTGAGCTCCGGCTCGCTAAGTTGTCACTCGCAGTCAGCGACTCCTTTTTGTCGAGCGAGAGGGAAAAGAGGAAGGAGAAAGAGAGAGAAGGAGGAAAGGGAAGAGAAGGGCCTTACGATATATATTCCCCAGATCTCTTCCTCCCTTCGTTCCTCCCCTCCTAGGATCCTCCGGTCCGTCAAGAGAGCCACAGATTTCCAGTTTTTCTTCGAAGCTGCACGCAACCAGCTCTCCATCTAATAGCTTGCCCCGTTCTCTGCTCCTCCGGACTTCTCCGCACCTTTTCTCTTCCTGTCTTTCCGCGCTTTACCTCTTCTTCTCTCTTCCGAGTTCTCCTGTTTGCGAACAGAACTCGGGTAGCGAGCAGAAGCGAGCGCGGAGAACGCGGATCGAGGATCGACCTAATGAGGATAATTCCTGCATTGATTGCCAAGACACATGGAATGATACAAGCAGTGCCTGTCCGACTAGCAGACGGCTCTGGTTGGCCGGTTTAGCTGACTGACTGGCCGGCTCTGACTGCCCGTCCGTAAATCATTCTTAATTAAACGATAGATATTTAATTAGGAAGCCTCAGATTGAGTTAGTTATGAGGCATTTAACCATTGCCCGTTATCGAGGTGGGCGACTCAATGGGCATCTGGTGACGAGATCTGGTCGCTCGTGGCCTGCCAGACGCACATTGTCGGGCTTCGACGAAGAAGAGAAAAAATTGGCGTCGGGGAAACTTAAAGTAGTGGCAACGTTACTACTCGTGCGACGAGTTGGATCGAACGTTCGCGAAGCGTTTCAAAATTTGCAATCGCGCGATGATCCACGCAACGATCTTATTTCAAATAAAATTTTGACAGTTTTGCCCGAATGATTTATTTATTTGTTTATTCAATTATTTTCAGATTTTGAATTTTTAATTACGTCATCTTTTTATTTGTGTGATAATTATTTTCTTACGAGATTAACTCGTAAGCTTTCGACTCGCAACTTGCAACGCATCTTGCGGAGCTTTGTATGTACAAAATTAATCGTGGCCATGTGACACAACGTGATTCTGTGCGCGCCTCGTCGCCGGATGCATAAAGCATTTAACGACTAATTTTCGAGCGGTTGACGATGTCGCTCTCATCACCGATCTGGGGTCTTCGTGCGAGGCGAAAGTGCCGACAGAACGCTCACAAGGTTTTGACGCTTCCTGACAAATGCGGCTGCTAGTAAAATATAATCCTCCGGGCGGGTCAACGGGTCAGGCTAACGCCAGGCGTCCCGCTGGTCCTAGTGATCTGGTTCTTGTTCCATATTCAAAAAAAAAAAAAAAAAAAAAAAACATTTCCTTCTGAGAATCACGCAAGATGTTTGTTTTCTTTCGCGAGCATAGAAGGGAAGATCCGCTCTATTCTCTATCTAACTGCACGTGTATTTCTCTCTCTCTCTCTCTCTCTCTCTCTCTCTCTCTCTTTTTCTCTTTCTCTCTTCTACTGCTTCTCGAATTACAAATTATACTGGCAATTAACGACGAGTCCGAGGCTTGTACGTGCCTTCCACGGCGAGGCGAGCGACGACTGTAGCTAATGCCTTGGTATTCTCGTTGACGTTCGTTCATGTACAAGGAAACTCAGCGACGGACGATTCGCGATTTGGTTTGAGGATACATGATTTTTTTCGCGGATTTACTACCGTTATGGCATACGTGCCCTTAAGTGCTATCTCATACACCGGAGTTGTATAATGGCGTAAGTCTCCGCGCGAACCAGCCAGTCTCGCCTTGTGTTGTGGTGCGTGTCGGTGATGAGGAATCTCGAGGAAAATGGAAATGTAGGGGATTGTGTCTTGAAAATTGCAACTCGGTCTTCAACTCGGTCTCGAACGTGAGTGACTGGCCTTCATCTCAATCTCGGAAATTAAATATATTCTATATTTGATGTTGTTTATTTATAAAAAAGAAGAGAGTCTCCACACGGAAAGAGAAGAATCTTATCTTCGATTCGGTTTTAATAAACAATAGAATTTCTTGTAGTTTGATATTAAAATAATTTTAATATGGGAGAGGCAAGAACAAAATATACGAATTCGGTACAAAGAATTCTTGTGTATCGCGATTCGGCACCACAGTTCCTTTTTTCTGAGTCTCATCCTATCAAACTCGCTTCAACATTCAATTAACTTTTACGACGGCTGTAAATATGTCCGCGTGTTTCCGCCCGTTCTTTGAAGGTCACCGCTCGACCTTCTTCTCTCTCCGTATCAAAGTATCTAAAACAGATATTAAAAATTTACATAATACATCCCCCCGCCTTCTTATTGCCGTTGAAAAATTTATTTCCATAAATAATTGAGAGATAAAACATTACAAACTTGCTATATTTTTGTTGTGTACGTCGTAAGTTATGTTTCTCATGTACCAGAAGATTGTATTACCTATTGTCTTTTTTATTTATAATTAATTTATTTCTCTGAACGCCGTTATTATGTGATTCACTTCAAAGTCTATAATCTAAAATATCGGAAAATAAATATGTAGCGTTTGTTTATTGTATCGAGAACGTATCGAGCAATATAATGTATCTTTGTGTTTTATCTTTCATCTTCTCGAAAAAAAAAAATGGACTTGTACGGCGGAAGAAAAGAGCGGGAGTTGTTTGTTTTTAGAGATCCCCGCATGAAACACGGGGCATCAATGTGCGGGGGCGATACTTGGATCCCGCGTTGTTCGTGCGTAAAAATGCAGTTCACTAAAGGTTTTTTATACGATATATAATAAAACTTTCTCTCCTTACTTTCTCCTAGAAACGAGAAATATTAAACTTTCCATATGCGAGAGATACGTATCGCGTCGCCCGTAGTTGCGACGACGACGTATCCACGGCTCCCCGGGCTAAGCGGCATTTTTACCGGGAGTATTACATTTATTTAATATTATTTACGGCAGGTTTTACGACGCCAATGATACGTATACGAAGTCTATCCAATATCAAATATAACGTCGTAACCTCCGAGAAAGCGCGGAGGGTGGCGTAGGCAATAAATGTACGGCAAACGGCGCTCTCTCCCGATAGACACCCTTGCGTACATGCTCACCCCTTACGAAAATAGGTACCAATCGAAAACTCCACCATCGCACCTACATGGCACCCGAAAAAGAACCAGCGCAAATCGTCGCTGACTTTTTTATTTTCCCCCCGAACTGCGCCCCTCCCGCTCCTTTCCACAATTTCTTCGATGAGTAAAAGACTGGTAAAGGTAAATCGCGACGAAAAATTTGTAGCATTTTAGCGAAGCGATATATATATCGCTGATTGTGTTAAATATTTTCTAAACGATGTTGTGCGCGCGCTGTTATACCGCGCTCGCGTGTGTAACACACACGTTGAAACGCGCGATCCCTCTGACTCATTTATATCACATCGAACGGATATCAATCGAACCATCGACACCCGCCTTCCATCGGCTTATGCCAGATGAGTTCAACGACGGAGAATGGCGCTCGCGTTCAGTATCAACGTAAATCCAACTACCCGAATCGTATGGAATTCAATTCGAGTCGCTCGTCTGTTGGGACGACACCAAGAGAGCAACGGAAAAAGACTGTAAAAGGAACGCGGCGGGTAGGGTGAACTGAAATGGCTAAATAGAAAACGCAAACGACACCCGAGTTTATGGCCACTCACTCGTTTCCCACCTCCCATCGCCCGTGTCTCTCTGTTTCTCTCACGATTCGGTGGACGATTTCACGTATATTTCAACACTCCTCACGAACCCGACTATTTCACCTCTTTACAGATCGAAAATCGTATCAACGCGCAAGAAAAAAAAGTTCTCGACACTATGTATGTGGAATCTGAAATATTGCAATCAACGAATTACACGCGTTCAAATGATTACGTCAAGATTATATTTGCGAAACAAGATTAAGAGAAAAATACATTTCTTTTTTTTTTTTTTTCTATCATCGCGAAATTTCTGTAAAGTCTAAACATTTTTGTCGCAATCCGTACAATTGCCTTTGAGGTCCAAAAAGTGATCGCGATTTTAATAACAAATCAAACCATTTTGAAAATTCCGCGTCTACTTGTTCACGTCGAAGTTGTTAAGGCGCAAGCCTCTCGAGATGATTAAAATACTGTGAATGCACGTGCACGCGCAAAACGAAATTCGCGCGCATAGAAATTCAGTTTCCGAAGTGTGTGCCGGCCCATCGAATTTTAGATCCGGCATTTGTCTCTGTCCGGCTCTGGGATCGATCGGCGTATCGGTGGCTCGAGCGACTGCGAAACGAGAGGAAATCGAGAGAGAACAAAACCCGGGCTCTCGCCACTTTCTGGGAACGGATAACGGCTTAGGGCGTACGTAATATATACGCACGCGTAGCCATCTCGTTGGTCCCTCACCTCCCTTTGAATATTTAATGCAGACAATTCGCCGATGCAGTTATTTCATGCCGGCCCCACGAAAAAGATTCCGCAGTCGCGGCACGTACCGCGGAAAGGCCCCGCGCACAACGTTTGTTGGTCGCGCTTTACCACTCGCACACGTATATACAAGTCAAAACGAAGTTATGAAGCGAAAAATCCGGAGGAGTGCGTTTATATTTCTCCTGAAAAAAAAAACAAACAAACCTGTTAATGTTCTCGATATGTGTATTCAATATCTATGGTGGAAAAATAAAACTCACGACGGGGGTGTTTTGTTCGGAGAGCGCATTATTTTCGTATCTCTGGAAATCGATATAAAAATGCGACGGTCCGCATGATCACACGAGATTTGTCAAGCGCTCACGCGCGCGCGCGCGCGCTCGTGTGCTGCGCGATAACGATAGATACCGAGAAGAGGTAGTAAAACGTTAAGTGGCTCCGAAATGCCGACTCGCTCTAGAGAAGATACATATGCGGTACGTATATCTGCATTGTAGGTGCCCATTCACCAGTCTTGTACGTATGTTCTTTATGATATATATCGAGCAAAATGTGACCGCGCATTGTAAGATATGTTCGTGTAATATCCAATGTTTTCCTCGATGTCTCGCGGAGGAAATTTGTGCGAATGCTATTTCGACGAAACAACATCAATACGACGAGTCCTTTATTGTGCGTACGTATATAACAAGACGTTTATCGTTTTTTTATTGCGCGGAACATAATTTTTATAGTTTATTTGGGAAAACTTGTAAAACTATTTTATATATTACGATTTGAAGATAAGAAAGAAACAATTTGATGCGCGCGACGCAATTGAAATAAAAAAAAGATAAAAGTGTTAAATATATACGTGATAAAATTGTTTCTTTCTCTCTCTCTCTCTCTCTCTTGGAAAAATTAAGCTATCGGCTTTTTCTCGTCAGCGTTAATTTTATTTTCCGCTTTTTTTTAGTACGCGATTTTATGATCACGGAGTGGATTAAACATCGCACCGCCATCAGGAATTTTGCCCGACCGCATATACCATAAAATTTAACGCGTTTCAATAACGCGCAAAGTCTCGTATCAAAATCGTCATGGGGAATTTGTTCGTGTCGCTCGTGCTTAAGCGCATCGCCGCGTAGGTATCGTGTATAATGCCGACGCTGTATACGCGGCGTTATCGCTGTACCAGCGGCTATACCAACACAGATATACACGGGACGTACGTATCTGCGCGACCGCGGCAGAGCCAAGTAGCATTTGCATGAATTTGTTGGTCCGATATCCCGGGCGAAGATCGTGCTTTAAGCCGAAGGAGTTCGAGATAGAGCGACGCTCGAGCGCGAGCGCCGCACCGGGACGGGCACCTTTAAGAACCGTGCCCGAGGGGAAGGTGACTTTTTTCAATTTGTTAATTCAGGGTAATCCTAAGGGTGGCTAATTTCAACCCCAGAGAGAGAGAGAGAGAGAGAGAGAGACGGAGAAAGTGAGCATCTTTCTCTCTCTCGCCGATGCGAGACCATCTCAGTCGCTCTACAAGCGTAGAAGCTCTCTCTCTTCTACGCTGTGACTTTTAATCTGTATTATATATTTCTTTTGCCTCTTGCTTTTCCATACCCGTCGTACATTTCGTACGACGACGAGAAACAACAACAGCGATATGCTACCACTGCTACGACGACGACGACGACAACGACAACGACGACGTGCAATCGAGCAGCAGGTGCGTTCCCGAAAAGGCGAAACGTAACTTCGTTGGCGGGCTTCTCTTGTCTCTCGCGTTCTCTTTCTCCTCTCGCCTCTTTTTGTTTTGAAATCCGATTGCGAGCGATGAATTCCGAGATTACCTAAATGGTCTCGGGGGCAATAATGTAAATTTTGCCGACGGGGTTTTTTTTTTTTTTCTTGTTTTTTTTTACGAGGCTCCGCCTCGCGATTGCACCGATCCGTGACTCGAGAACATAATCTCGCGGAGCCACCGCAGAAAGGAAAAAAAAAACGTTTAACGCTGCTCGCGAATAAAATGCTCGCCATCGATCAAAATAAATATACGCGCGTTTCTGATTTATGACAGAAGACGAGAACCCATCCGGACCGGGATAACGCTCTGTATTATCCGAAACTTGCATCACCCGAGCGTTCGTGGTATTTGCGATTGCTTTAACTTGCTTACATTTAACAGGCTGACGTCGCGATCTTTGGACGTTCTTCGTCTACCAACCGTTATAGCCGAAGACAAACTACTGTATACATAGAGAGCTAACGGGATGACGGGCGTCGGCCATGTTGTCTTGACATTCTCCCTCGAGGGTTGTCGGGGGTGGATATATTTAGCCCGCCGCCTCCAGGGACCCTCCAGCCACCCCAACAACCCACCCAATCCTCAAACCACTCCCGACTTATGATGCCGTTGTCCGACCAACCCCCAAATCTCGTGCCACTCCTTGTGCGAAGGAGTTTACACACAAAGCTTTTGCGAATAAAGAAAGTAAACTTGTACGCTATTAAGCCAATTGTATATTGCGCGTATTTCTGACGGATTTAAATTATATATTTGAACCGCGTTGTTTAATTTATTTAACAACACATTTTTTTACAAATATTAAAAAATAAAACGTTTTATATTGGAAAAAATTCATAGTTAAAAAAATTTTTTTTTTTTGTTCTCTTCTTTATCCATTATTCGCAAAAACGCACGACCAATTTTTCAGAACGCTGCGCAACGCTAATTAAAGTACGAATCTTGGGAGAGAGAAACCTTTTGAATCCCTCCAAATAATGACAATAAGTGCACTAAACTCGCACTGCAAAACACATTTAATCAGCATTAAGCGGGCCGATCCGTAACTAGAGAGGATTCTGCAACCCGCGTTCTTTCCCGTTTTCTTCGCGGCTTTTCGCATCTCGACTCCTGCCCTTTTTTCCATCTCTCTCTCTCTCTCTCTCTTTTTCTCTCTCTTTCTTCGTTTCCCTCGACGAAGAAAGGAGTCATCAATATAGCGACGGCTTTTCGTTTTCCTGGCCATCGAAAGGGACAAAACTTTGCCCGCGGATGGGCGGGGTCACGCCTAATCCCCAGAGTCAAAATGGAAGTCTCCGGAGACCCCTTGCTTCCTTCGGGAGAACGGTGGAAGTTTCGTCGCGCCAGATCCAGGTTAGGCCGGACCGAGGGGTGGCTGCGGACGATACTTTCGCAGTCGCGTAACGTATTACCAAAGGGGGAGGACACTGCGAATTTCGGTGGCCGTGCGCTGAGGGTTGCGGTAGGGACGAGGGTCTGCGAGTAGCGCGCTTTGCGCCCTTCTTCGAATCTTCTCTCCGAAAACGGAGAGAAGAGTGAGGGAGCAAGAGGCTCCCTCCTTTTTTTTTCTTTCTTTGACGACCGCACGCGTACATACGTGCCGATACCTCTACGACGTCCTACACGCACGTGTGATGGCTTTCGATTTTTTTTCCGTGCCCTTCCACGTTCCGTACGACTCCGTCCGATGAAAACGCACGTGTCTACGAACCGCGCTCCTCGTTACCGTGGACCAGAAAACGGGGATATTAGTGGTCCAGAGAGTGGATTCGCCGTTAAATAATAAATGATGTTTGTGTACGCGTAAGAAGCGCAGGTTAGAAAGATCAATATCGCAACTTTGGAACAGGGGCTCGGGCAGAAGAATGTGGAAACACATTTAAGCGGACGAAAGAAAAATCAGATACACAGTATATAGGGTAATGTGAAACTTGTATTAAAACTTATTGTGTGTGACTTTAAAACTACTTTTAAATAATTTCTAAATATCTAAACAATCTTTTTTTTTATATTACGCATTGGCTTGAATTAGAAAAACAACGTAACAAGCGAATAAGTGATTGCGGGCATTTGTCTGCGGAGACCATAGGGTCTATAACTTTCTCGACGGCCATAAAACGTCAAGCTTAAGGTGGGAGAAACGCGAGAGCACGCTTTCGTGCGACCTCCACACACGGTGAGGCCGCTCGATTATTTAAAAAGTCGCGTCGCGAAGTGCCGGGAACAAGATACGGGCACAATGTCGAATAACGCTTCAAGATTCACTTTCATTTTCCGTCTCAGTATGCGGAGGAGCTCGATAGTACGCTTCGTGTAGTACGTAGGGAATCCGCCGGAGGTTGAAAAAATGGGGGTTGTAAGTTGCGCGGATAATTCTCGGCGGAGGCGGGAGAGGCCGGCGGAAAAGCAGAACGCGGGCGGGCAACCTTTTGTACGAGGGTGGTAGGCAGGCAAAGAGGGTGCGCGATCACGGAGGAGCATGGCGGGGAAAAGAGTGCCGCCTTGTACAAGGCGTGGAGAATTTCATATAAACTTGAAGAAGCTCTCTCTCTCTCTCTCTCCCTCTCTCTTTTTCCCTTTCTGCGTTTCGCCGCGCGACTGTATTTATCCCGCGCGCGTTTTGTTCGCAATTTAATCACTACGCTGTGCGCGCACCTTCTTATTATTACCCGACCAAGTTTTTCACTACTTACGATGCGTAATTCCCTTTACGCAAGGGTCTTTAAAGATCTCCGTACAGCGTTACGAGGTCATAAGAAATTATTTATATTCTCTCTGCTTGTTTATACTTTGCACTAGATTCCGGAAACTTTACACAATTGATTGTTGTAATGAGCGTAATCTTTAATGTTTCCGAGCAATAGGTTTAAGACAAAAAAAAAACCTCATCGTTCGAATAGTCTCTGCAACCCCCTCTCTACTTGTCCGGCCATTCTGCTTTCGTGACCCACGTTCGCGCACAGACGGGACGAGGAGACGCCTGAAGAAAAGAGAGAAGAAAAGGGAAAATAAAGGAAGACAAGGCGAGAGTGTCGAGAACGGTGACTTCGAGAAAGAGACAGCGAGTCCCACGGGACTATCGACTGCCGAGTCCCGTGGGGCAAGTCGATACTCCAGGGACACCTCGTCCTCTTCCTTCGGAGGTCTATCCTCTTCCTCCTCACCTCCTCGTCACCTCTTTCTACCAGCATTCGTGTTCTAAACACTCGGCGCAAGCGCAAGACAGCGCGACATCCTCGACATTGGCTCTGCTCTTTATACTTCGTCTCGACGCGCGAGTGTCCCCATATATGTATATATATATATAGAATGTCTACGGGTTCTTACACTTTCTTTTTTATGTATAGATCTTTTTCTATTTCACTGTAGAGCAATTTGCACAACAATTTCTTTCAGAAAATATATTGAATATAATTCTTAAATTAAAAACTATTGAAAAGTTAAGGCGAATAAATAAATGAAGACTGGAGGGAGAAAGGTGAGAAGAGAAAATATAATTTGATTTTCTTTTTGATAAATTTTATCAATATTTTAATTTAAAAAATATACACGAACGCCGTTTACAATATTATAAAATAGCTGATTATAAATTTTCGTTTTAAAACTAGTTGTATATCTCTAAGTCGAATAAAAAGAAAACCAGTATTCAACGTTACGTGAAACGCGCATGAAAGCGGAAGTGCATCCTGTTGCAAGACGTTTAGCGAGCGAGATATCGAAGGAATTATGCGCAAAGCACTTTCACCGGTGGACGCGTTAGACTCACGGTTAGGTTACATGCGGCGCGATGAGCGGTAACGGTGTGGCGGTCGGGTTGTCAGCACCGGTAAGTTATTTAGCGGTTGAGGTCGTAGCAGTTGGCAGCGCTGTCTAATTGTAACGACACCTTTGGGACCGGTATCACTCCCGGTATACCGACCAAACCACCCACTTTCCACCCTCATGATCGTTGAAGCGCTCAGGCAGTCTCCCGCGCTCACCCTCTCGCCTGCTTTCTCCTTCCCTCTCTCTCTCTCTCTCTCCCTCTCTCTCTCTCCCTCTCTCTCTTCCTCTTTCTCCCTCTTTATCTCTCTCTTTCTCTCGCCCTTGATGTCGGTCCTTCGTGTCGGAAGCCCTCAGACGCCGTAAACCAAAAATACGACGACACTTTGTCGAAGCGCCCGCGTCTCGTTCGTCTTGGCTTTTCTAAAAAGGAAGCGCGCGAAGGAAGCACGGGAAGCACGCGAAGGAAAGATAGTCGTTAGCTCGACGCGCACATCGTCCGCGACTAAAGCCTTTAAGTCTTAGATATACTGATATCGTCTTCGTGGTTTAAGGTCGTCTAATCTCGCTACACATCGTGTTGAGTTTCGCAGTTAAATAGCAAGCGCTCTTCAAGAGCTGTATATATATGTATATACGCCTGCTATATAAAATTCTCTTCTTCTTAGAATTTTTTCCTTTCCCTTTGATTGCGCGATCCATCCACGCGAAATTATCCGGAAGCTCATAATCTCGCCATGTGACATTTACGGAAGGAGAACGTATATGCATATATATACATATATATACGTATTGCCGCTCGATGAAACATTCTGATGTACAACAAATGTCAGATTTGACGCATCAAAGGAGAAATACGAAAGAAAAATAAGAGGCAAAAATAAAAACTCTCCCACGTACAAACAGACTTACGCAAGATTATATATCGCGGTGTTTAAAAAAAAATACGAACTTGCGGAGAGATAAGATTCGCGGAACAAATAAGTTCGGAAAAGTTCTTTGAGTTATTCGCGTTTTTTTATTTAACCGCGAATCAAAATTGGATGAATAATCTTTTCCACATTGTGATAAAGTAATTTTCAAGAATATGCGATGACGAGCGGAATACGTGTGTGAGACGGGAACGGGTGGTGGTGGTGTTGGCCGGCTTGTCGCTTCGTAATCGCGCTACTCGAAAACCGGGTCTCTGTCTCATAAACTTTCGTGCAAGCATGGACGTTTGCTTTATTGCCGGAGCTTCTGATATCGCGGCGGTTGGTAGCAACATCGGTAGAAAGGCAGGCAGGCAGCATTATCTTCTCGGTGAGGGTGAGAGAGGGCGAATGCCCTCCCCATGAGATCACCATGGCAACCCCTACACGGCCCGCCACGGCGTCGTGTCCTGCGTGCTTCCATGTCCTGCTAGCATGGCGACTGCTAACCTCCCAAAGTCCTCAAGCCAAAGAACGATAATTCGCATCTTTCTTGCGTCGTCAACAGACAGCGTGCGAAACTTACGCACTTTGAAAGCAAAGATAGTTTAATTGTACAGAGAGGTGACTTTCGGTGCGTGACTTTTTGAAGACATTTCAACATTTATGCGCAGCTGATTACATAAAAGCTAATCTACGTAAAACAGTAAACAAGCTGTAGATAATGTGTGTGTGTATATATATATATACATAAAGAAAAAATGGAGAAAGAAAAAGGAGAGAGAGTTTTAGATACACACACTAAGTAAACTTAAACAAAATTAATAGCTTTTTTTATTGCGTATATATTTAATTAGATAGATTGACAGACAATTTGGAGTTTGACATTGATAGATATTTTTCACATTCACGAGAAGATCGAATTTATTAGGGTGACGATTCTCTCCATTGCAAAAGTAATTAGCCCCGCTCGCCAAGTCCACTCGTTCGGCGATTCTTTACACCAGCGTTCATCGGCACGGAACAGTGTCCATAGGGAGAAATTAAAAACGTGCCTTCGGGCGGAATTAAGACATATTTTTTAATAAAGCCCGATAGAGATCACACGCTCATTGGGTTGACTTTTTTTCCCCCTCCCCCCTCCGGTAAACGTGAATTCACCAGCGTGGTAATTACGTTAAACGGGACATTTTCACGCGGGATTATGAGAAGAAAAGCTTAAAGTAAAGAATCACGAAAAGTTGTAAACGAGTTTTTCAAAGTATTTTCATGCATAAATCTATTTGAAAAAAAAAAAAAAAAAAAAAACTAAACTCCCGTTCCCGTTTAGAAATAAAAAAAAAAAACTTCGCGACAATGACCGAAATAAGAACAAAAAAACGGCGAAAGTTAGCGCGGAGGGGAATGAGAGATTGTGCCTCCGAGTTTCGAAGTGCACTCCTCAAAGCAGGTTGCAAGACCCCGGGGAGGGAATAGGCGCTCCCTCTCTAAGCCTGTTAAGGAAGGATTCGCGAGTTTCCTCAAAGGAGCCGCGAATATTAAAATCACATTTTAGCTCCCCCAGTTTGACGACAAACTCCGCGAGCAGCAGGCAACGAGGTTAGCCGGGATTAAGCGAGCTTCCGTTGACAAACTTACGGTGTGTTATTACCGTGCACACTGACACGCGCCGCTCTAAACTGTCTGCAAAAGAGAGAGAGAGAGAGAGAGAGAGAGAGAGAGAGAGAGAGAGAGAAAGAGAAATTCCCACGGAGTGTCGCGGAAAGTTGGTTAAGCACCGCAGGCATTAAATCAGAATGAACATTGCGTAACTTTGTTCTGAATTATCAATTTTCCAATTTATGAATTTTTATCGTCGTGTATTAACGATCCAGAGTCGGTGTCGCTAATTGTGCTCAACAACGACAGACAATTAGTCTATTATACATGACATTTTATTCATCGGACTCATAAAACGTCCGTTAAATAATTTATCTGACGTCGCAGTTTGTGAAACGACGGTGAATGAAAATAAAACAGCGCGGAAGTCGAAGAATTAAATTTTATTTTTGTCGGTCGCGTATGAAGGATCCTTAAAGCTGAAAAAGACGCGCCAAGAAGAAGCACTGCGGAAACGAGTATTTTTCTTCCTGGAACAAATGCGCCCGCTTTACATGTACCTCCGACATATCATGCGGCAGGATGTTGTGATACGCGTTGTGTTGTGCCTTTCTGTCTCTCCCCGCATGCAAGGGATGATATGTACGGGAGAGCATGCGCGACTTACGGTCGTTTTTGTCGATATTTGACAGCGGTAACCTGAGAGAGAGAGAGAGAGAGAGAGAGAGAGAGAGAGAGAGAGAGAGAGAGAGAGACTCCTAACCGCTCCTGCCGCGTGCTCTCAGGGGGCTCCGTATCTAAATGCAGGCATTAATAAATCGCGCGTACACTCGTATGCCGGGCGCGGTGAATCGTCGTCGGCGTTAAGTTAGTTTACGCGGTTGGAGGTTCTGATGCATTTATGGAAATGACCCGCTCCTTGTCCGAGCGCGCTGCGTGCCCAAGGCACAGAGAGGGAGAGAGAGAGAGAGAGAGAGAGAGAGATAATTCAGCAATTTTCGCAGTTCGCACCGCGGTTTATTCGGGTATCAGAGCCAGACACGCTGAAAATTTCGACGTGATCGTTTCAGAAATAGTCCCGAAGCTGTCCAATTGTAACAAAGATAATATTTGAATTACACACACACACACACACGTATATTCAGAGTACATCTGTATGAATTATTCACAAAATTTCTCCATATATATATATTTCGTACGACCAGTTAAACAAAAATTGTCATCAGTATTTTAATTCCGTTGAGTTTTATTTCGCACAAAATTATTTCCGAACGTTTTTCGAACTTATTACATTCTCGCAGATGTAATTCCGTTTGTGAATAAATATTCTTTTTTTTTTTGTTTACACTCGCGTGATTTCTGATAACGCATCAATTTCGAAGATAATAAGATAATAAGAAACTGTTAATTGATACAGAAACGCCCGCGCGCGGCTTTCCTTCTGCTTATCTGGAATAACGCGTCGCATGATTTATCCTTCCTCGGGCACGCGATGCTACGCGCAGTCACGTTGTCGACATAAGCTAAGTCGAAGCTTACGCCAGTTAATAGCTACGACCAACTATACGCGATACGTGGTAAATCGTCGGTTGATGCGCCGTACGTGCAAGGCAAATCTAGTTATGGTAGCCGGCCTCTCTCAAGCCGTCTTACGGCTAATGTGATAGACTGCCATTAGGGATATCTCGCTGTCATGGCGAGGGGTCGACGTAATATGGGGTGAAAGCGGGGAGATGGGACGACGTGGCTACGTAACGGGCGCGGGGGCTACGACAGGATACGTTAGATACGGGGGCCGTGTGTCCTACCTAGTAAGACGTATTACTTAGGTATGAATTATGCAGCATCTCGGCAGAGCGCGCGCCTCTGCCGAATAGCCTTAGCTCCAGCCCGTTCTTAGAAACTTAGACGAACGGGGAATATCTCCACCCTGTATCGGTAGAAATTTGGTTAAGATGTTCGGCGTCTTTGCGCACGCAGTCGGTCGTCTGATTTCTCCTTTCGTAAACACGACGGCATCCACTCGGGGGTGACGAGACATCTCTGCCCTCCGGAGTACGAAGGTAAACGCTGACTTAATGCCGTAATGTCGCCATTGGCTATCGAACTGTCCCGATTAGAACGGACGCAACGATGAGGATGATCTGACAAACATAACGTTCGTATCTACACGCGAGTAATTACCAAAACTATACGTACGCGCGACGATATTTTTACTCCCGTGCGTATGTACATATATACTGTACTGGTAAAAGAGATCGTAAAAAATTTATCGCGCGTTTCCCGGGGAAAACATATTCCACCTTACCATATAAAATCGTAAAACCGCGAATATATATATATATATGTGTATATATATATATGTATATATATATATATACTTCCATTAGCTTATTCTTCGCGCGCGTTTTGCGCGTAAATTTATTCTAGTGCCGATTCTCGGTTGGACAACTATTTACGTCGACATTCCGGTGAGAGGATGTTAAACAGTCGTGTCTTCCTTTCCAACCGAAACTAAACGTTTCACATCGCGCGCGTCGTTATATTTTCTCAGCTTTCCTGAGACCCGCTGCATAAATTAAATTTCACTATGTTTAATCGCCGCTCATTGTTGAGAAACGGTCCTCCATCTCTCTCACGGAATATAATTCTCGGACTTTAATTGCCACACGCGTGTATCAACACAGAAGGTTTATTTTATTTTCACACGCGCGTAATTAATCATTTTCATTTGTTCGTTCGACAAATTCGAATATGTTTTTCTGGAACAAAAAAAAATTGCGAACGTCATTTGTAATAATAATTTTGCATAACGTCATTATCGCAACTCAGGTTTCTCAAATCAGAACGACGAGTCAATCTCCTTGCCTTTATTCCTGGAAAATGATTTCCTGTATTAACCGATAGTTGCGCGCGCGATCCTTCTTAGCCGGTCTCCATAATACTTCCTGGAGGAGAGAATCCGAAGGAACGAGTCGGTAGATACTGGATGACGGCAGTGCGGAAAGGAGAGGAAGGGTGTGTGCTGGAAGAGGAGGCAGTGAGCGTAATGGAGGCTAGTTAAACATTAAGCATCCCCTGATACCTTGCTAACCCCTTACTAACCCCCGGTTAAGGTGTATGCAAGGCATACAGCTCTAGGTGGTTTCCTATACCTTACGGACCTTCGTACACATTCTTACTAATTGACGTCTTGCACGTCTGCATTATGCACTCGTGATTACTCCCGAGCGTTCTCTTGCTTAAATATATCCGATCGCTTAGAAGTTATCGGTATTACTACACGAAAGATGTAGATCCAAGTGGAAAACGTTCTTCGCGCTGTGTGTGCGAATATTACGAATCTTGGCATTTTCTGAGATACAAGCAATTTTTTTTGTTTTTTTGTTTTTTTTGTTTTTTTTTTGTTTTTTTTATTAACCACTTGGGATCGTCATTACGGAGAGAGATCGCAAAATGGTAGTAGAGTTCCGTCACATTAGCGGGTGATTAGAACGTTATCGGACCACGCCTCTTCGGCGAGATTTTGTCGCTTGAGCGGAATCTCCCCTGCGTGTTCTTTTCTGATCACGTACAAGAAATTCGGCGTTACGGTTAAAACGCGGCTAAGTGACCAATGATTTCTGATGGGGTATGTGGCGGAATGTGAGTGAAAAAAAAAACAAAAAAAAGAAACAGTCTTTATCTACGCGATTCCTACCGGTGATTTTTTTTGCGACGTTATATCCGCTTCTTTATGGCTCTTCTCGAAGGAAGAGAGGGCGCGTACGGGCGAGAGAACTGAAAACATGATTAAAGATTCTCCCACGTGGGAGAAAATGGATTTCTGATACGCGTAATGCCACCCTATTTGGAACTATTACGCGTGAGTCCCCGAGTAAGCCCCCTATATCCATTCAACCCCTGCTGGAAATATATTTACTAGATCAGAAAGTACTTACTTGAGACTTGGCACCCGCGAGCGCCGTACCGGGTGGCATGTAAACAAAGAAAAGAGAGAAGAACTTTTCGTCGTTCTCTCACACACGCGCGCGCGCGCGCGCGCACACACATACTTTTTCTCATATTATTTGCACTAAAATGCTCGCGCACACATGACAAAACTTAAAAAAAAATTATATCTTTGAAAAATTCTTATATTATTTTTAAGATACAATATGTTATGTATTATCTACGTTTTGCTATATTTTATTATATCGCATAAATCGGGAGGCAACCGCATCTATAAATTACGTTTGTCACGTGGAGCGTGAGAATTTTTTTGTTTTTTTTTTGTTTCGTCGATCGTCAATGGTTTCCGCGGAGAAAAGAACATCGGCGAGAAAAATCGCTAATTGGTACACACAGAAAATATAAACAAAACTGCCGTGCGAATACCGATGATTTACTGCAAGGTTTGATTGAATTCATTCGACTCTGTTTACCTGCTTGCTGTTCGTACAACTCTCGCCCTTGGCGGGCCTCCGATATTTAGTCCTCTTTTTTTTTTTATTTTTTTTTATTTTTTTTTTTTTCATTTATATCGTTGATTTTTTTCCTCACTCGTTCATCTGTTCCGACGTTGCAAAGTTGCTCGCTGTAAAACTGCGAAACAGCGAACGATGCGAGCGCGTTTCCTGCTGCCAGCTACCGCCGCTCACCCTCTCCCTTGTCGTCTCCGCGGCACCCACCGACCTACCCTTTGCCGCCTATTGCCTTCGTTTTATTCTATTTGATCCGAGGGAATGGAAAGGTATGCGAGCTCCAAAGGGTAGGCTAGGTATGATTTCGCAATCGAATCGCCTCTGTATATTTTCCTCCGTGTCAATTCGTTAGCGAATGCGAACAACCGGAAGACTTCAAACGGGCTGCTGTAAAATCGATTTCAGTTTAAACTTGTAACGATGTTGATACATTAAAATGAGATTGCTTAAATAAAAACTAATATATTCTTCTATGCAATAATATTTATATAAATACTCTCAAACAAACGAAATGTATATATTTAACTAAAGTGTGTGCAATTTAAAAAAAAAATTTATGTTAC
Organism: Pseudomyrmex gracilis; assembly: GCF_002006095.1. NCBI lineage: Eukaryota > Metazoa > Arthropoda > Insecta > Hymenoptera > Formicidae > Pseudomyrmex > Pseudomyrmex gracilis. Next base: position 112,845 of record NW_018020724.1, read on the forward strand.
ATTTAATTATATATTTAATTATGTACAATACGTACAAGCTATTTTTACAAGTATAAATGTGTATCTGATTTAAAATTTGTCAAAAACTGTGTATGTTGTTTTTTATATATTGCATTTGAAATACAAATATATTTTAGACACGCATTGGCACGGATAAAAATCTGCATTGAAGTACAACATTTTGCAAGTAGAACGTAAGAACGTACAACGCCGGCTAATGTTTCGATGGTGTAAAGTACATCTACCGGGTGTTCGGAATAGCGATGGGAAATAGACTTTTCCCGAAGATGTTGATGTGAACTCGCGAAGGCCGTCGATGGAAGAGAAAAATCTAATAGACTATTGAAATCGAATTTGATCCCCTATAAGAAACTAGCCCTTCTTCTTGCACGCGCTCGTGTTGCAACACCATCGATATACTGTCGCCCCATCGAGTTCGAAATGAAATCCAGTTCGCATTTGAATCAGTCGGTAACGCAATCCATTAGCTCCTAACAGCCAATACTTGGAGGACGCGCAGAAGGAAACGACCTCGTGTGTGTAAGAGTAAAAGAAAGAGGAATAAAGTGGTGCGGCACCGGCGCGACGGGAGTGTCGTGAATGATTAGTGTTGCCGATGAACGAATCCCATAAAAAAAAAAAAAAGCGAAGATCTATAGCCCACCTATCTTTCCTTTGCCGATCTTGGCACACAAGCGCGCCCTTCCTCCCTCTTCATAGAACTCTCCCGCGTAAGTAGGGTCATTTTGTTAGCGTCAAATTCTGAAAGCGGATCGTCCGATTTCTTCGCTGGAAGCAACGGAAATTCTAGTCGGAATATTTCAATCGTCTTGAGACTTTCTCTCTCTCTCTCTCTCTGTTCTTTTATCTAGACATTTCGTTTCCTCTCGTTTTATCGCTAAATTCTCCGAGATGTATTTTTTTTTGTAAAGTAAACAAATTTTTTTCAATTTTATTTCTATATGCCCGATGTATGTATATATTTGATCGGCACATCTGTGTAAAAACCATTGCGCAGAAGAATTACAACATATATCGGAACAATCGGTAGATAACGGGCGTTGCGTTTTATTAAATAAAGGTGACGCACGATTTCAATATAGATACAAAGTGAAACGCTCACGATTCAAGGGCGGTTACCGACTCGTTCCTGTTGTCGTCGGCGTCGTTAAAGGGGGGCGGCCTCGCGTAGTTCTCGCAATAGCGTAGGTGCAAGTATACGGTCGATGGTATTCCTATCTGGAAACGACTAGAGGCAGCGTCGTCGGGCGACGCCTCAGGCACGACGAAGGTATCGTGTTTAGAGCAAGATCCACGGTCGCGATAAGCCAAGGTACAATGCTTTGAATACCCATCCAGCATCGCGATAGCATCTTAACGTTCTCTAAGAGTAAACGAAATTAAATTCGCGCAGAGAAACGCAAGCGTGCGCGCGCGCGCGCCAACATTAGTCTGAAACTCTCGCGCGCGTGAATGCTTGAGGTCCACGGTTGTGGATGCGAAAACGCGTGTATAACACGAGGAGATCGATACGTTTCTTTCCCTTTCTCTTTCCGTATCGCCGAATTCCCACCCTCACGGCACGCCACCACCATCTCGCCCCTCGCCTCACTCAGCCGGCGCGTTCCCTTCCGCACGCCCTCGCGACGGATGCGTTTCAATTTTACCTTTCACTTTTTGAGCTTTATGGATTTTCCGACAAGCGAGTTAGAGACTTTCATCCGATCGTCGAAAATAACGACGTTCCGTCGACGATATTTTGTCGATTCGAAATATGTGTAGTTTTCTAAATCCTTTTCTTGGAAAAGGTTTTCAGAGGCAACTTCAATCGGTAAATTCGTCTTATCTTAAAAACAGTCAAGTAAGAGAAGAAAAATCTTCGACTTGGTTTAAATCGCAGTGATTTTTGCGCAAGTTTTTGACAATCTGCGTGAGAAAAAAAAAAGAAACTAAAAAGCGCGCGCGCAGACGAAGAGGCGTTACTCCAAGGTATGCGTTTGATTTTTCCATGAAGTCCCAGGTTCCCATGAACGTACTCTTCAGGGGGAATGACAATGGCGTCCCACGGGAGAAAAAGCCTACCAGCCACGCAGAAAACTACCCCTCCTTTCACCCCCAGCACACCGTCGTCGGCGTCGTCTCGGCCCTCCTGATTGTTTCCTACGCGTTTCCTTCGCGTTCTCGATCCTTTTCGGTCTGGCTACCTGATCTTAAACCTCTCCGTCTAACAGTCAACCCCTTCCATCTTTGTAAACGAGGATATTCGCGTCTCAAAAAAAAAAAAAAAAAATTTCCTCAAATTCAATATTTTACATCATTCATGAAAATTGAACCGAGAATTTTTCTGGTGTGGAACTTACGCACAGGTCTGCCTTTGTGTTATACAAAAACTGTTATTTCGATTTCGATGTGATGTAAAATTTATAAACATAGAACTTTTACACCGCGTGCTTGTTAATTTTATTGTCACTTCCGCTGCTAATTAATTAAGTAGAAAACATGTTATACTTTGCAATTATGTTTTAAACAGATATTCTTTTCACATCAAGTTCTGAATTTTATATTTTATAAAAGTAAATAGAAGTACAAAAAACAAGATATACATATAATTCTTTTTTTTTAATACAAATTTTAATATTTATTAAAGCATCTTTTGATGTATAGTGACGGGATAATGAAGTAATCGCATATTTTCTACAGTACACAATATCGTACAAGCCTAAAGGCCGAGAAAGCACGTATAGTCGGGGGTTTAATCTAGAGAAATACTGAATAATAGAAGAGAGTGGAACGGGGTTCGCGATTGGCTTATACAATATTCAGCCTTGCTTTCCGACCAAGTTCGCGTTCTAATTAAGTTGCCGGCGTTGAAGAGCGCTAAGCACCTTGTCAACCGTTTAACTACGGTCCCCTCTCTGCTTGCAGATTCTTCCTCAAGTTCTTTCTTAAGTGTAACCAAAACTGCCTCAAGAACGCCGGCAATCCACGCGACATGAGACGCTTCCAGGTAAGTTGCTCGCTTTCAAATTAAATATCAATGTGCATGAATTCACGACTGTTTTAGCCGGTTTTTGTGTATTTATTTTCAAAAATATTTGGTTCAAAAAGTCTTTCTCTTTTTTAATTTCACACGCGAAAATTATATTCGTGACAGAGTTTAAAGCGATTAAATAATTTACCTGTGGCGCAATTTACGATTTTGTGTTTGAGACTTAGTCATAATCGCTTTTGGCTTTCCACTCGCTTGATTCGAAGACATTCCAGGTCGTGCCGCGGCACTGAAATGCACACCATCTCTCTGTCATTCGAGTCACGATTCGCGAAATTATAGGAGCGGACAGACGGAGACGAGAACGCCGAAATTCTGCCGCAACATCGCGTATAGTCGCCGGCGAGCGTGTCATTTTTCACGCGATCCCACGTGTTCGCGGAATTTCGTGGTTATTAATTATTTGACACGTATGATGAAAAATAACTGAATTTCGTTTAAATAAACGAGTAAGCGCAGTAACTCTAATTAAACAACGATAGTTGAAAGTGAAAGTTCTCATCAATCAAACGTAATCCGGGGGAGGGTTGGCAATTAGCTTCGGCGTAGCGCATCATTTGTCCCTCGCAATTGTTCACCCTTTGTACCGCACAACAAGAAATCAGTCTCTCATTTACCGACATTCGTATCATCCCAATTATTTCTCTCAAAATATGGAACAAAATTGAAAAAAATAAATTACCGGAAGATCCCAATGACCTTAATTTCTTTCTTTCGTGACTCTCGTCCGTTTTTCGTGTCTGATATGTTTTCTCTTTTCGCACGACAAAGAACCAAGATTAAAACTATTCAACGCGCTTTCGAATTTGCGTCCGAATTGCTCAAAGTTGCGAATTAAAATTTTAGCGCGCAGCCCTCGCGAAAATTTCCGCCACCGACACAAGTGAGGAGAGTAAAGGGAGGGAGGGGTTTCGGCACAAAGTGTGGGTTATCGTCGCTTTACCCTAAGTTGGCGGCGGTGTTACTTGCCGAGTAATATCACCAACATGCGAGAGAAAGTTGGCGAAGTTGCGAAGGACAAAACTTTCCGGCGTTTTCTGGCCGCTCGCTCGATTTTATAAAACGCGTTCTTTCTGCTTTACCGCGAAAATCTTTTCAACACGCCCCGAAGCATGCGAAAAATGTTCGAGCAAGCAATCTCTTTCACTTTTGTAGACAGTTGGTAAACAAAAAAACTTGGTTTTTATTTTTGTTTATACAGAGAGAGACGAATAAATTATCGGCACTTCGATGTGATTATATTATTTCTCTGTTTGCGCGATTATATCTGTGACGTGTGTGCGCGAGTCGCGAATATCGCATGCCTGTAATACTTGGCGCGGCAAATCGAGTTGTGCATGCTCGTTCACGAGAGATATGATGAACTCGGCTCGAAACGTATGACGCGCATGAGAGAAATGCAATATGATTCACGATAACGTCTACCCTCTCACTAGGGTACGCCTTTCTACGCTCTGTTACGTAAAATAAACATGTAAAGTTTAACAAAAAAAAAACAACACACAACTCTGGTTTATTAATTACATATCGCAGTTTATCGAACAGCGCGATATTTTAATCGTGTTTTCTTAAAAAAAAAAAAAAAGAAAGTACGAAATTGCACTACCTGCACCTCAAAATTGCCTGACATCGTTGTTCACGTCGGAAACTTTTCGTTTTTGTCTAACAGGTGGTCATTTCTACGCAAGTGGGTGTAGAGGGTCCACTGCTGGCGGTCTCGGACAATATGTTTGTTCACAACAACAGCAAGCACGGGCGCAGGGCGAAACGTCTGGACCCGAGCGATCCTAGCGAGTATAATAGTAAGTACGATATCGATAATACACGTCATCAATTAGTCAATTTCGTTAGAGAGATAATATATATATATATATATATACATACGGAACATTGAGTATATATCGATATCAGCTTGCATATTTAACCGCGAATATATAACTGCACAGAGAACATTTACACGATATAATTCGATTTGTGCCCCCGTAAACAACACCAATTGGCCCGGACACGCAGTTTTTCGTTATTTAATTTTGCAGTCAGGTTGCATTCCCCCGCGGAAATTGCACCAGCTCCGGCAGCCCTCTCGTCGAGGCCAACAAGGCACTCGCAGAAAATATGATAATTAATTAACGGAGGATAATTAAAAAGCCCGGTGCGCACATTAAACGTTCTCATTTATTCAACGCATCGATTTTTCACGGCTGATACGATTCATCGCGTGTAAAGCTTTCAGCCGCTCGGCGCCGATCAAACTCGACTCACCGACCGATTTCGCCTTTCGAGACGTCGCAATTCGAATGCTCGCTGCGTGTTTGTTTCCTCCTTTTCGTGCAGTATCTACCAAGCGAAAGGGAGAGAGGAGTGGGAGTTCAGTTTTCTTCAAGATCGGTAGTAACGACTCGGGGGCGCTGTGACGGGGCGGAATCGTAAGAGGGCGCAAGGAGGGCGCGCACCGGTAGAATGGGATATATGGAGTCATAGGGCAATTCAGCAAAGTTTGGCGTCGGCCGCGCATACAAACGGCTGATATCGCGCGCGACCACCCCCTTGACTGCTCGCTCGTCTCGCGCAGGCTTCTTCCTCCGTCTTTTCTTCCTTTCTATGCTAAGACAAGATGTAAATCAATGGGATGCGGGAAAACGAAGAATCCACGCTCCGCGTTTCTCCTCTGTCTTTTTCTCTCTTTCTCTCTCTCTCTCTCTCTCTCCTTATTTCCCTTCTCTACTCGCGCGAATTTCGCCCAAGTGCTTGTCTCCCCTTTCTCTCTTCTCGCTATGCGGATTCCTGGATTCTCTTCTCTCCACCCGCCGTCGACGTCTCAGTTTCTTCTTTTTGCCCGGTTGGTTGCCGCGGAGCGTAAAGACACGGAAAGAAAGAGAGCGGAATTGGCCCGCTTCTCTCATCTCGGTCTTCTATCCTCTCCCTCTCTCATTCGGTTTCCTTCTCCGTCGCTCTCTCTCCTCCACCCCATGGGTTGCCGCGGCGCGTTGGTTTGTGAATGCTAAGTTTAAGCTATCTCGCGCCGTTCCCTCCTGCGACGCCAATGAAGGTACCAACGCATCCGCTTTTTCCAAATCCCCCTCCTCCCGCTAGCTATCCCCAAACGCCAAAACGAGCATACCAATGAGACACGAGAGAGAGAGAAAAGAGAGAGAATGTCTCTCGGTATCTCTCCGTGAATTTTGTTGTCATTGCGAACAAATTTTCCTGGTTGCTGCACAAATCAAATCGTAATTGTAATGAAATCCGAACCGTCTGCTGAACCGAGACTCTTCTCTCTTTCGTGTTATATTTTTGTGTTTTGTTTTTTAGTATTTCATAAGACGTTTCTCATTTGAAACAGCACTGCTCTAGAATGTAACTTGTCTTTTTCGTGCTTTTCCTATTCTTTAGATTTGATGAGAAGAGAAAAACTTCAAAGTTTATTCTCTAAAACACAGGAAAATATAAACAATATATAGATATAATATAATAGACATGTATAAATTAAATTAATAAAACCTAATCGCGATGTTTACAGATAATAAAGTTGATTCGCGCAAACGTTGATCTAATGACGTACCTTACCTGTGTGTGTTGGGATAAAATCGTTTTTTTTTTTTTCTGATAAATTTCTGAAGTCTTTACCACAGCGAACGAAGTTATCGCGCGATCTCTCTCTCGCAGTGATCAAAGGGAATCGGGCCGAACGTGTCGGTGTACAATCGGCTCCTTCGAGTTCGACGGTAGTTCAACGGCAAAAGGAGGGAAAGATCGGGGGGAGTAGTACCCCTCTTGCTCATTCAGTGGTACGAGGGATTTTATTTATTCCGGGTTGGTACGCTTGTTCCTTGGCCTCCTCTACTGCATTCCTCTTTTCAACCCTCCACCCTCTCTACGTTCTCTACCGTTACCGCGACGGCCCACACCGCGCCGCTCAACAATTCTCTACCATGGAATGGTTGCCAACACGGGGGCGGCTCTCTTTAACGACTTTCTCGTACATTGAACGCAATAAATACCAATGTCCCATTGAGGAATCTCCATTTGCGTGAAAATCGCACTTGCAAGTCTTTAACGCCGCACCTTGTTGACTTGATTCTTCTTTATTCCGCCGGATAAAATAAATAACGCATGTTACAATAGTTTGATATATTGACGCAATAATTATGTTGCTGCGGTTTTTTTATCGTAAAGTATTTGTTATTGCGCAATTTAGATCTTAATCACGGTTTTGCGTATTAGAGAAAGAAATTTATTATATTTTATCGCGAGTATCATTTGTCACTTTATCACTGATGCGTGCAAACAGTTACACGGGAGACGTGATCGTAACAAAAATTTCGGAAAAAAAATATCGTCTCGCTCTGACCGCTCTCAAAAAATAATAATTTTTAAACAACGTTCGAATATAGACAACGTCGAGATCTTTTAAGCCGCCGAGATTTATCGGTATGACAGCACGTAAGCACTCGAAGTAGAAAGTGTTTGAGCATCACTGGGAGCAATATACCATGATGTCAGCCACTCTGCCGTGGCTCCGCTTCGCCCAGGGTAGGTGCCGGGGGTGGCTTGGCTTTGCCGGGGTACAAAATGATATCATTGGGTTATAAATTCCAAGCAGAGACACCGGCGGCCCCGATCGCCCCCTCCCCCTTCCTTCTTGTTACAACCCTTCTCCGAGCTCTCCAGCCCTCGGTCTCTTCCTCGTATTCTCTCTTTCTCTCTCCTTCCCCTCTCTCTCTCTCTCTCTCTCTTTCTCTCTTGCTGCGTCTCATTCTCTTCTGTTCTCCTTCATAGTTTCTCTTTCATTTTCCGCCTCTTTTCCACTTTCACAAACTCCCCACGACCTCGAAAACTTACCTGCCACGCCGGAAAATATATCTGCCACTCGGCCTCAACCGAATAAACAGAATATTCAGATAATTTTCCATATCCTCTATTCCTCTTTCTCGTCACTCGGAAAGTTATTTTCAAGATACCACTTGGTTTCTATCTAATTCTTAGCGCGTAATTTGTTTGTTTCATTAATCACGAATGTAAAACCAGGTAAAATTAAACCTGATAAAAATTTAACCTGATATAAATGATTGTTAAACAATTATGCGTTAAGCAAATGAGACCCAATAAATACAGTGTTATTTTTGTGTTACGAACTTAGGCTTATATCCGCCACTACCTCTTCAAACACCGTGCATAAAAGCGATATCGCCTAACGAAGGCTGGACGTCGGGTGGATCCACCGTCATAATCATCGGTGAAAACTTCTTCGACGGATTGCAAGTTGTTTTCGGAACGATGTTAGTTTGGAGTGAGGTCAGTAATTTGCAGAAAGTTTAAAATTTTTTTTTTCAAATTATAATTAATTTGTTTGCGACGACAAATACAAAAGTGTTTATTTTTGATTATTGATTGCACAGTTTATCACTCCACACGCGATCAAAGTTCAGTCACCAGCACGGCAAATACCCGGCGTTGTTGAGGTCACGTTACATTACAAGAGCAAGCAGTTCTGCAAAGGACAGCCTGGTAGATTTGTCTATGTCTGTAAGTATTACAGAACATATCCGACGCTCTTTAAAACAAAACAAAAATAAAATTTTGCGCATACAATCACTGTCGCAAACAACAATTTGAATTACTCGACTTCTGTAGCAAGGACAAACAAACCTTTGCTGACTTTTTTCAGCGGTAAACGAACCCACGATCGACTACGGCTTCCAAAGGTTACAGAAGCTTGTTCCGCGACATCCGGGTGACCCCGAAAAGCTTCCAAAAGAGATAGTATTGAAGAGAGCGGCGGACTTAGCGGAAGCCCTTTATAGTATGCCTAAGAGCGGAAACATGGGAATCACGGGAGCGCCCAGAAGTCCGGGTTCGGTGCACGCACCCGCGCCTCCCACATCTAGTTCGGCAACGGCGTTTAACTCGTACACGGGTCAGCTCGCGGTGACGGTGCAGGAAAACGGTAGTGCAGCGAAGTGGACGGACGGTACGTATATATTATAGCTACGGAACTGTTGTTGGGGAGAGGGAAAAACCCTTTCGCGCAAATGGTGTTGGTAGTAGCGATTATGTCCAAGTTAAGTTTATTAACTAGGCAACTACTCACGACCAAGCAATCATATACTGACGAGTTCGTCTGACGGGCAGGTTTCTATTTTTAGACGGTAGTTCTGTGACAACAGGAGCTACTGCTGGCGGTGGAGCCAGCGGCGGCAGCGGTGACGGAAGTGTCGGTGGTAACGTCGGCGGCAGTGCCGATGCTTACAGACAAAGTAGCAGCGCAAGTCCACGTGGCGTCGTAACCGGCGGTGGTTATTGTGGTAGTTCAGCGAGCACGCCACACAGTCACAGTACCAACGGAAGTTATTCCGTCGCCAATCCGTACACCGGCAGTCCGACCCTCTACACCTCGCGTAAGTCTCTTAATGTATTTTCAATATTTTTTCTCCTTCTCTCTACCTAATATCCAAGCAAAATCCAAGTTGTGTCGAAAAACGACACACGTTTTGCAAAATAAAAAAACTAAAATAAATAAAAATCAATACTCAAACAATATAATTACTTATGTTGTACATTATCGATGTTGTGAAAACGGTGCAATATTAACGGTAGATTTTTTTTATTAAATATTATGTAACACATACGCATAAATCTTACGTACACATAATTTGTGCAATCGAGTGTTCGTTCATTCGGCACAATTCAAAGCGAACCTGGCACACGTGCGAGCCCACGTATCATCCGTCAAGCATGCGCTTCTTCTTGGTGTTCACTTTTCGGATGCACGCACTTATGATTTTCCCTTATGGTGAATTTTCGTTTTAGCGCACGAACAATACGGCATATTCTATACGTCCGGAGACGGGAGTGCGTTCGCCCCCGTAGTACGACCACCGACCACCTCAGTCCCACCGCACTGGTCCACACAGCACCACCTCGCCACAGCCGCCCAGTAACCGCTAACCGTCCACCACCAACACCATCATCACCACCACCATCACCCTATGCACTGTGATTAAAGAATTATGAGAGACGGCATTTGAGAATGTACGTACGCTCGCCTACGACGCGATCACAATATTGTATTTAATTAATTGCAGAAGACATATTTTTCCGGGGTTTTATAATCAATTTTGTCGGTTTTTTTTTCCCTGCCACACCTCGTCGTCCATTCTCCTGATACCATATTTGTCCACAGAAGAACGAGTTCTCGCTATCGATTGTGCAACCGCATTTTAATTCGAGAGTTGAACACGTGTCAGATACATAGAATTAAATAGTGCAACAAAATTACATGCACATTTTTTTTGTATGAAATAAGAAATTCAATATTTTTTTTTATTCTTACAAAATACAACATATTAAATATTTTATTATATAAATTGATTTTTATATCGAAATATATTTCTTTGGTTTTGTTATCGCGATTAAAATTACGATGTGTGTGCTTGTTTCGCTTTTATTTCTTACTGTTTAATTGTGCCGTATAGCTTGTAAGTAATAGCGCACACACACGTTATACTAACGTATAACCGACAGTTGGTATGTTGCAGGACTAGGAGAAGTGGTCGGATCGCCCTTCAACATGAATCCATTTATGTTGCCCACCTGCAGCCAAGGATATTCAGCCGCCGCCAGTCCGCTGCTTTCGTCAAACGGCAAATAGTGTTACGAGATGTAAACTCCGACGAAGATGTAAACGGGAACACGGCCCTCGCGAAGACACTGTACGATGATAATCCAGCGAATTCTTGCGACCGGATAAAATTACTCAAATAAAAAAATTATATATTTAATTTCATTATATGTACTTGTTTTTAATTTAATTATATACTATCGATAAAAATTTCTATCTGAGTGTAATTATCGCGCAACAACACGTTCGTACATTGTCTTCGGGAATTCGCTTCTTGTCGTTCGCATTATCTTGCTCGTATTTCTTTTTCTCTTTCGCTCTCGTTTGGCGATAAAAAGAGAAAAAGCAAAACCTGCGCGTGTGGCGTCGCATCATATTATTTCTCGTCGGAGTTGAAGTTAGCAAGTTTGTAAGGAACCAGGCAAGAATCAGTGCAGAAATCTACACGACAAAACATGTGTCTTGCACCGATCACCGATGACCGCACTAGTTAAGAAATGATACATATCGAACAACGAGAAGGTGTCTTTCTACGAATATTATAGTAGCTCGGTCGCACGATATGACCTGAATTAATCTGATAATGAAAACAGTACTTGTGATGTTTCGCTTTTTCGTTTAAAAAACCACATTTTAAACAATGTTTTTTGTTTAATATTACGTCACATTGTAATCTCTCTGTATTTGACGTTAATTCGCGAACAATGTCTGTCGCGTTATAATTTTTTAAGTCCCAAATTGTTTAAACAAACAAATCTAGTGAATAATTGTAAATTTGAGAGTCGATCGCATGTGAACCGAGCGAAACAGTTTTGAGAGATGTCGTCTAATATTTTATATGATTCACACACCGCGCTGACGGAAGAAACACGGTTGAGGGAACTGACACCACTTGACGGACATATCGCTTATCAGTGAATTAAAGATACCATAGTTTTAGAGAGCATTTTCGACTTCGAAATTTTAACTTCCTACCCTCCCCCCCCCTACGATTAATGACTAACCAATTATCGATTAGTTAGCGTAATACAACACACTCGTGTAACTTGTAATTTGTAAAATACTTGTAAATATTGTTGCGATGATGTACAAAAAAAGAAAAAAAAAATTATTTCCAGGAAATCCAACGAAATGGCAATTCTAATGTCATTCTAGAGTGAAAATTATTATAAATAGATGTAAATATAAAAATCGTAGAGAGAGCGTCCGTAGCACACACATCCGTATTATGGTATCGGCGCCATCCAATTTTTTAACGTGTATAAAACTCAGCTCGCGCAGCGGGAACGCACGGGAGTTTACGTCTCCGTAATCTATTTCGTGGACGAAACACAATCGAATTTGTTGCAATCCGTTCCATTCCATTCGCTTTGAAGTAGGAAGAGATAAACGACCAGTATCCGGGAGCGAAATCAAGCTGACAAAAAAAAAAGAAACAAAAAACAAAAACAAAACGTTAAAAAGTTGGATCGAACGCAAAAACTGTATAAAAACTCATATAGTTGATTTGGATCGTTTGATAAAACCGGCCCGAAACAAAACTCTCATACAACTCACGAAAGTATACGAAGCATGTATCAGAGATCGAAATCCCCAAAAGAGGTAGTCCGAAAAAGTTTTGCAGCAGTTTACGAGCGTAGATCGTATCGTTTGTCAAAAGAATAAAAAACACGGAAATGTTAAAAGTTATTATTATTATTATTATTATTATTAATATTATTACATTATTGAAGAGTTCCTTTTTGCATATCACGACTTGGTATGTACTTTTCTTCTAGTGAAGTGCATTCTTTGTCCCGGAGCCGAGCGCTCTTGTGATCCTTGTGATGTTGATTATATACATATATATATATGTCGATATATATATATATATATATATATATGCATATACATATATATATATATATATTGTATACATATTGATTGTAATCTTGGTTCAATCACACATGTCACGTCATCTTTTACGAGACGCGTTGTTCTTGTACGCACGCGAAGACACGTAAAAACGCACATGGAAAACGCGCGTATGGAAACACTCGTCGGTGTATATTAAAATAAATTAAACTTACTTTTTGAGAATTAAAAGCTCTTGATGATAAAAGAGTTTCTATTTTATATACCTTACCCTCTTTGATCTCATTGCTCTTAACTTTGGTGCAACCGAAAGCAATCGGTGCCAGTAGTAAGTATTGAATATACATTTTTACCTTTTGAATCGTATTGTCAATATAGTTTACAATTAATTAAAAGAGAATCTTTTTCAATTTTTAATTTTACAAATTATATCACTGTAGTTTGCATACATATGATTCTTCATGTATGAAAATTTATATTAATACTATAAAATTATTTATATTATTGATGCAATTAGCGCAACTGCCTGTGCAGTAATTGCTGAATATTCATGAATAATCGTAAAACAAATGTACAACATGTATGGAAAAAAAAATATTTTGCATGATATGTTGATTTCGTCAAACTCAGCTTGGGAGCTTGGCACGTCCCGAGAGACTGTCGGGCCGAGATCAACAAATAGCGAAACAGGATCTGAAGGACCACTCCGGAGCGATTAGTTCACATGGTGTCCCATTACCGCCCGCCGCCAAACGATAGCGTGTATGATGCACGTTATTGTGAGGCTGTTTGTGTTATTAGATTTAGATTGGCTGGCACGTGCGCGTGTGGCAGGGGTGGCGCGTGCCGCATATTGCAAACGTTACAACATGGGTACAATACAAAATCGTTTTTCTTCAAATACTGGTTTCTTTGGCTTCCCATAGAGGGTATCGATTTTCACTTGCACGCGGCCACCATGTTACAATAATAACGCGCATAACATATATTAATTTTCCGGTACATAATTAATTACGTGTGTTTCACACAAATTACGTGTTTTTTTTTTTTTTATATTAAACGTAAAATTTATTTACTATTATTTAAAAAAGCGTACATACATAACACAAAAAACAAAGTTATTTTTTTTCCAGTCTATTATCACGAAATATGTACACGTCGCTTATTTAATTGTGATTAATTTAAAAGATTTAATAATTTCTTAATTTAATAATATTTTAAAAAATTTATAAAATTATATTTCTATAATAAAGTAACAAGCGCTTTGAGATCACGTTTCCGTCGTTGTTGTGAAACTACCGTTGTTTATCGCAGCATCACCATGCGCTTCTTTTTACATTATTATTATTATTATTATTATGTTATCGAGACCGAGCTCGGGTTGCGTGTCAAAGGGGATGAACATTCGGGCAAGCTGGGATAAGAGCAATCCGGTGATCCACCCCTGACAGTTCATCGCGATAAGATCTACTCTTGCAACGAGTCGGCTTCATTCGTATTCTGTTTGCTCTTTCTGGATTCTACGACGTCGCAAGTCTATTGTATCCCGGGTAATGCAAAAGAATATTACCATCTGCTTATTACCGGTAATCTCTTCGTTCAACAGTATCGAATTACGCTAGTCAGAATAGAGAATCTCGTCAACAAGCGATTTATTATTTGTAACATGTTCGATTCGTCTTTCAAAACATACATTGCAAGAATAATTTATTATGCATTTTATTTTGCACACTTAATTGGTAAATTATAAAAAATGTATATATTATGTGTATACTATAATATATACTATATATATAATATAATATAATATAATATATAATAATATATAATATATATAA
>NW_018020724.1:127256-153055 GCF_002006095.1 Pseudomyrmex gracilis
ACTATATAAGTATATTTTTGTATATGTAAAATCTATTCTAATAAAGATATAGAAACAAAAATATGAAACTGTATAATTAGATGTTAATAGAAACAGATACACTGTATAAAATGATTCATTAAATTTTCATTATTATTAAAGTTATTTCTAGTAGTGCAATGAAGATTCACGCTACTACCAAGCTAGGTTGGCCGAGCGGTCTAAGGCGCCAGACTTAAGTTCTGGTTCCCGTCTGGGAGCGTGGGTTCGAACCCCACACCTGGCAAAATTTTTTTTCACAAGTAATTTGTGAATAAATAACATTAAAGTTATATATGTTGTCGCAAAATTTTTCTAAAAGCACTTTGTTATTAAGTTTTTGAAATTAATCACATTATTATATTTTTTGAGTTTGTTTTACGCGTCATGTGGTAGAATACAAAATATTTTAATGAATAGAAGTTGTTATATTTTATTAATCACTATACGGTTAATAAATATAGATTAGAACAGAAAACAATATATAATATATAGTAAAATATAATCAATAATAAGATAAAAAATATTCTTCACAGTAGTATATTGATTTTTTAAACTTACAGTAGTTTTTGTTTTAATGCTGTACTTAACGTCACGTGCTTTTATTTCACATAAAACTATTATTTTTTAATCTTTTCTTTCAATGTAACATTATATTATGATATATTTTGATACAAATAAAAATAATTAATTACACAATAAACTGCTGTTGTAGAAGTAACATAAAGTTCCATCTATGTGTTATAATAGAGAGTAGAGAGAGAATACGAGATCTCTCGAATACCTGTATTAGATGCTATGTATCGGTAATGAAGATACCTACCCAGACATCTTATTGTATATACTGTAGATAAATGTGAATAATTTTTATCTTGGTTGACAGTATGTAACTCTCATGTTAGATGTCAGTTGCTCCTACTTCCAATTACGTAAACTTGCATTCTTAAATAATTAATGAACAGAGAGACGCGTTTGGGCCTTCATTTGTTAAACATATATTTATTTTTTTTTTTTACATAATATCTATTGACACGTAATAAGACTGTCATTCTTTAGAACAAGAATCTGAAGATTTTTTAACATTTTTTTTATCTGCGCGTATTGTTAGAGAATTTTTTGCATTACACTTTACATCTTGTTAGAGACTCTATGCATTAATATGCATATCGATAACGAACAAACTCATCCGTCTTGATATAACATCTGAGTACAAGAGATCAATCTGAAGATCAGATTGTTTTTGAAAGATCATTAAACGAAATAATAATGACACGATCGTAAACCCGTCCGGCTGACGTTTCCGTGTCTTTTTCCTCGTGAGGCGGCCTCACGTGTCAAGGCGACACGAGACGAGGTGAGCGTACGCGACAACGTACGCATCGACCATAAAAGGACAATGTGTTTTACATTAGGAAACGAGATGAAGTTCCGGTATAATATTATCGCGTCGAGACACAACGTTGCGGGATCGTAAAATCGCCGAATGATTGTGAAGGAACGCCGCATCGATGGTCCCCGCACGTTTTCGGGACGTGCCCCTTCAGAAAATATGATGAGGAATCGCGGAATATTAACGAGGGAAGCCGGTCCGTGCCGTAAACACACTGATGTAAACGTATCCGACCGACTCGGCAGCGGACTTCGGGATCCGCGCTAATTTGGTTTTACGTTACAGAGTGATTATATACGTACCCCGTCGCGCAACGGGGAAACGCAACACTCGGGCGGCACCTTAATCCGAAACAAAGCATCCGTTTCGGATGCGAGAACCAGTACGTAGGTAGTGTGTGCGGTCCGGTCGCACACATAGTTCTCGTCAGTTCTGTAGCGCGATTGCGACTTTTTTTAAGCTTCTTGAACAAGGGGAAAAAATCGGAAGAACAAAGAAATAATTATATTAAACCACTTGCGCGGATCATTTTTTTTTACTACTTTGAGACTATCAGAAATCAATTGTCTTTACGTAAAACGGAAGCGTGTCTCTCCAAAACAGAACATCAATTTGAGAAAACCGTAAAGAGCCAAGAGAGACAATTTGAGAGCCGGCAAAATTTTCGTTTCGACGAATTAAGTTACGAGATCACACTTCTTATTAACACTTGTCGCGCGCAACAAGACTCAAGAAATATCATATTCGCGATACGCGTTACGGCGCGATTCCGCGAGAACTGTGCGAGAATTGTTACGTGAGTCGGAATGAAAATAGTGTGTGTGTGAATACGGTTTTGACACAACGACATTCCAATAATAATTAACAATACGGAGAAACCTATGCTCGCGCGAATAGCAGGTAATGACGGACTCTTAACGAGCACGGTATAGATTCCGTTTATGCGCGTACATACATACGGACGGACGGCGGAGGGGTTCAGGGTTCGAGGTTCAAGTGTCCGCGCGCACGTTTCACGTGCGCCGCCGGGAGGAGGTGCGGGGGGCCGGGGCTGGAACGTGAATTCCGAGTACTTCACGCACGTGTCTAATAGTACGTTCAAACACAACGGTAAATTAGCGCCAGCATGACTCCATCTCTGAGAGGGGGACAAAACTCCCACATTAATCGACGGCAGGTCTCAAATGGCTCGTAAGTCTCCTTTACGACGTAATCCGAAATTGCGCTGTGTTGTCACCAATTAAAATTTGTTATTGCGGCTGTCGCGCAACCGTGATAAAATTAACGTACGGAATTTATTAATATATTCTCGGAAACGCGTTAGCTTCCGTCATCGCGCTCTCGAAGGAAAGAAACTTTTCAAATCCGAAATTGCTTCCTCACACCTTGAATTCACACGACGCGTTCGCGTTATTGCGTTTGTTAAAACGAGGAACGTTGCGACAATATTGCTCGGGCGCGAAGAAACATTCCTTCGGAGAGAAAAAATGTTGCTAAGATCAATACACACAAACACGTGTGTGTGACTTGTGGAATCTAATCAACAAGAATCACGCAGAATATTTACGGAAGATAGCGCGCAATGTTGATGAGCATTCCAATTATTCGCACGCACAAATTGTGCGAGGTATAAGTTTTGCACCATCGATTGAAACACACATATTGATTTTTTTTCGACAAATATACATAAATTTCAGGAACAATAAACGTAATTTATCACATGTTTTTTTTTTTCAATTGTGATAATTAACTTAAAATAACACACTCGTGAAGTAACATCACACATTTTCGACATTCGTTTTGTCCTCCGGACTTCGTTATACCAAATTTGGTAACGACCACCTTGAAGTAAAATGACGACACTTTCGTTTGCGCTCGACACTCTGTCCATCTCGTGCCTATTGCTGCCGCGAGTTTGTTCCTACAAAGAATTGTCTAACGGAGAAACCTCCGGAGTGTGCCGAGAGAAAACACACACGCTCGGTATCTCGACATCAGTTCGTGCGTTATATATTTTTCTTCTCGACTTTTCAACGAGAGAATCTCGATTTATATGTGAAACTTTCACATATAAAAATTTGTTTCATTAATGCGCGGTAATACACATATATAACGTTGCGCGTTATATGGTAATCATACATATAGTTGATTGAAGTCGAGTGAAAAATTTATATCACACGCGTGGTGCGGTGTAAAAACTCGGACGAGACCGCACAATAAACGGAAAGAGGAGATTGGTATTGCCGCAAGATCGCGTGTTCTCAAATGATTTTTTTTTTCCCCGTTTCTCTCGGCGTAGGCATTATGAGGACGCAACTCTGTCACGTGTCGCTTGTTATAAAATAATGCCGAGCGATAAAACAAGCGCGACATGCGTCCACGATACAGTGTGGACGACCACGCGCGTGGGAAGATGCGCGTCTCTCGTGTGGTAAAACGATCGAATTGGTACATCATTGATACATCGAGATTTGAGACAAGATCCGTGACTTCGATGTGTGTTCCGAGATGTACCGCGCAACGCTCGTTGTTGTCCTATTAGCAGTGGGAGATCTCGGTCCGCGTGACCGTCTCATAAATATGGTTATACCGATACCGAAAAAAATCACACGTCGCCGAGAACCTGACACACGTAAAGAACGCGTTAAATTCAATTCCTCCCTTTCTCTGCCGACTAAAAAAAACTAGTCGATGCAAACAGACCGCGTTTGTCACGACGAGACAAAAATCGTTTCGTTATTCTCTTCTCGCAATCGAAAAATCGTTCGCGCGGAATTTCCGACCGGAATGTTCGTTGAATCGATCGTTCGTCACAGAACGTGTGTGTGTTCGATTTCAGATCGTGACCTCGGATATCAGATTTGTGATCCTTCGCTCACAGCTGATACATTTATCTCGTACGTTGCCGCACAAACATTACGTAATATACTACTTGATGTCGGCGTAAATGAAATGTAACAGCAACCGTTGTCGCGCTCCGCGACGTCTTTTTGAGAACGAAAGAAATACACGACCATTGTGGCAAGTTTTTATCATCCCGCGATCGTCCGGCGAACACAACACACCGTAGGCCGTGTTCCTCCTCTTTCCGGGCGACAAGAGTCATGTGGGTTTCGAGAAAACAAGCGAAATAATTGGAAGAAACCCTAAGACCGATTCGGCGCGAAGACGTATGTTGTATCATTGCTGTTTTTCTTCCGACCGAGAAAGCGCGCGCGAAACTTTGTATAGAAGAATTGTGAATTCTATAAGATAAAACTTCTCAATTGTGTAATCCGTATTATCTCTCTCTATCTCTCTCTCTCTCTCTCTCTTTCTCTTTCTCTTTTGCAATAACAATTCGACGGTAATGCGGCGTTGTTGTATACCGCAACGGGGCTTGCTTGATTGAATATTTACGATTGTGATTCGCAGCTTTAACAATCGTGTATAAATATCAAGATTAAAGAAGACAAAAATGTTTACGCGTATCGCGACACAACACGGTGGCGCCATCGGACAACGATAAAGTTTTAAGAGACGCGGAAATAAAGAAAAAAAAAAAAAAAGAAAAAAAATACCAACCGCCCTTATAAGGCGAGATCTCTCACATACGCGCGTATTACAACAACGACCGAGAGAGTCTCACGGGTAATTTATGACGCGGGACAAATTATGTCTCGCCGAACCGGTAAGGAATTTGTGTGGCTCTTGCACGAAGAGAGATACCAGTTGTAACTGGCCACCACGGGTGTTAATTGAAAGACGCGCTAAACAATTATAAATAATTTCTTATTGTTGTAATCCGCCGAATTTACGTCCCGCCGGTCTTGTAAACGAGTCAGAAAGGAGGAGAAGACCGCGCGTTCAAGAATAAATGCAAGAGCTTATTCTCTCTTCCGCAAATGTACACGAGTATATATATATGTCTCCGCGATATATTTTAACGAAGACACGGTTAAATTTGGTTAATTATTGCGCTTAATAGACGTGAAGTGATTAAAATACGCTGAAATATGTTAACGCAGATACAGATACAAGCAATTCCCGCAAATAATGTTTCTCTATACTATCGCAGCTAATTTCTCAGACATTCCCGGTGCGGAATTGGCGAACGGACGCGCGCGCGATTATTCATTTTTCCTCTCTCTACCGGTAATACTTCTTCCTTCTTGAATAATGTACATATCTTACCACCGAGGTTTATTACAGCGAGAACCATTACCGCTGTCATTGCGCGCTTGAACCGTGTACACGAAAAGACTGTCTTTATTAAACTAGACATAGCGCGTGCATATAGTTTTCACACGAGCGCGTGCGCGTTTCCATGTGCCAACTGTTAATATTTTTTTTTTTTTTTTTTATGAAAATTTCTACACTCGCGGACAATAACGATTTATCTTTTCTTGCGCTATGCATTTTTGCGCATGCGATACCGCCACATAAAAAAAAACCGTCTCGCTCGATTCCTTCGCTTCGCGTCCGGTGATTTGTAATTATTGCCGTTAATACGATACACTCCGGCAGTAGCTCTCATCCGAAACGGCAAGCCAATTACGTTCCGAAACAAAGGCCCCCGCAAATTGTCGGGCGAAGATATGAAGCCGCGTGCGCGCTCAAGCGAACGGGGGAGAGACCCATCACGAGGCTTCGGGGACTTTACGATCTTACACGGCGCCACAGGTTAATCATTCGAGTTCCCACCTCTCTCTCGCTCTCGCGGGGTCCCCCCGATTCGCTTTATTCCCCCGCAACGATCTCTCCTACCGATCGCTACTGTCCCCCGCTTATTCGTGCACCGACGAGTAGAGATCGATGGACTGTTTCGGCCTCTTTCGCCGTTTCGGCAACGGATCCCAGAAGCCCCACGGCCAAGTCCGCCACGTACAGGCCACCCCCTACCGTTCCCGATCTCGTTTTCGTAAATCACAATCGTCCGGAGGGAGGAAATCGATTACCCGGCTTGCCGCCTGTTTACTAATCGTGTAACGCGATACATAACGATAATTGGATGTAAGAGCTGATATAAATAATTAAAAAGTAAAGATACACACACATGTACGAGACTGTGCGTTGCGAAGTGGGTACGTGCCGCACACACACACTTATCCAACGTCGGCTCGCGTTTCAATATATTTTTTCTCTGCTGTTAAATTTAAATTCTTAAAACATGCGGAGTTTTTTATTTCACGTAAGTTTCCGCATATGACGCAAATGATAAACGTCGTCGACTTTAATAACAGTCGCAAGTCGAGGAGGAGAAGAGACAAATTTCTCGATTTCGTCACGGGATTGCGGAACCTCGTGTGTGTGTGTGTGTGTATAATTTTTCACGAGACAGATAGACATCAGGTGCTAACTAACGTTCTAACAGAATCAACACTGTTCCTTTTACGAGCGCGAGCCGCGCGATTCCAGGAAACAACAAATGACCGATTCTCTTGACGTAAGCGGCGCGCTGCCGCGTTCTATTGAACTCCCCGTCATCATCGCGATTGAGATGACAGGGGAGGACGGAGAGACGCGGCAGTTCCGTCCCGAAATAGTCGGTTTCAATCTTGCGAGAGACTAACGTTGCCGGACGTGGTGTGCGCGCGGGCACGAGAGGGGAAACGTGCAAATTGATTTGCGGTTCGTCGTATGCCGATGCGCGGTTCTGGCGCCACAGCCGGCATTCCGGCATTTCCTGAATGGCATACCGCTTTCCTCATCAGAACCAGCTTTGCATTAATGCCCCGTGTTAACAAGAAAGGAGAGATTCAAGCACGACCGATCTGCGTACAGTTTCTCTTTTTTTTTCTTTTTTTTTTTATTAGCAGGTACGTCGCACGAATACACATATTGCGTTCTGGATGCTCTGGATACGTTTGAAAGATTTCCACGAGTTTTTTTTTGCAATCTCATTGTATTTATAATCTTCAGTAGTACGTGCGCGTCGCAGGCCGGACAGAAGCGCGTTGTGCACCAAGAAAAATACGAACTATATTTTTTTTCAACTTTCCGCTTGAAAACGTTGTAAGAAAACACAAATTGAAAATTGAGTGAATCTTTGTTTCAAAAAAATAAAAAAAACAAAATTCTTACGAGTGTAAAAACTCAACTCAGAGGAAAATTTGGGCACGCGCGGTGGAATTCCCGACTCGCGTCGTAAAAATCCGCGACGATCTAACTAACTCCCCTTGGGCGCGTGAGTAAAAGCCGCGGGTGGCACGCCGCAGCGTAACCGTAAAGTCCCGTTTACACCCGAAACGCGGAGCGGTCTTAAGCCAGGTCGAAATCGTCTGTGGGAACCGGGATACCGCGCGCGCGCGCGCGCGGCACAATGGCAGGCTTATTAAAATTCCTGCCTGTATTTTATGCTCGCGAGACGGTGGGCACCAATCTCGCGAGGAGGCGCGGCGAGAAGCGGGAAGAAAAAGAGAAAGAGAGAAAAAGAGAGAGAGAGAGAGAGCCCCGATTGGTAGGGGGACCGGCGGGGTACGGGAGGGGAGCAAGCCACGCGACTCTGCAAGAGCCCCAGGCTTAATCTCGCCGCATCTACACCCACGCTCGCTACCCGACCGTGGGTATTACACATACATGTGTACATATATGTATATATATATATATATGTGTGTGTGTGTACCGTCGGAACGCATTTCACTGCGACGACATCGGGTTTCATCCTTTCGCCGGCCTCGTTCGTTCCCCCTTCCTCTCTCTCTTCTTACAGGATCTCGGATCGCGCGTTCCGAAATTTTCTTCGTGAAAGACGACGTATCGAAAAAAAAAACGAATTGTTGCTCGTCAACGAGATATCGCGATTCGATTCTCGGCTCCGCGCCGAGAAAAACGAAAGCAGGTGAAAGTTTAAAAAACGCTCAATAATATCTGGCACATATATATATTCAGCGGTTTGCCGACAAGTTGACGAATTTTCTTAATGTATGTTTCTCAACGTGTTAACATGTTTAAATATATTTACTCACTTGACCGGTTTCCCGGGATTTTATCACACTCCGCGCCGTCGTCGAGAGATTACGCAAGAGAGTCCATTAAATTTTAGATAAATTTGTCTTACCCTTTAAAGTTTCCAGAAGCAACGACCAAGCACTTTAACGCTCTTGAGCTTATTTTATGATTATTATTACGATGCGTCAATCGACAATGAGGAATTCCATCGTGGAAAAATCTGTTACGTGATAACAACGCCGCTCCCAGTTATTGAGCAAATTGTGGAAATCCCCTTTCGGCGCTTATCGCGCAAATATGCAAGTCGCGTTGCGCGCTGCACGTGTGGCACCTTTGCGAAAGTATCTACCGCCACTGCCGAACGTGTACCACCGCCCTATAGTGCCGGCGCACATATAGAAGCGAGTGCGTTACCCTCGCGCGTTGCTCGGGCTCTTATCGCGCGACGACCGCTTATCAAGCGCCAGTCTGGCCAGACTCCCTCTGCAGGTGAATGTAGATATGCAATCTACCTGTATTCGTACCTGTCCTCTCTGACGCGCGGCTTGGTAAGAGAAACGCTCTTTCTCTCCTCTGTGTGTCTCTCCTCGCGCACGTCTCTTATCGCGAATTCCGGGGCCGCCTTGTCGTGCGCCTCTCCCTTCCCGCTCCCACACCCGTCACGTCCGGACCGGTAATTGAATTCTCGGTACTCACAGCCCGCTAACTAACTATTCGTCTTGCGTTAAAGAGCAAATTTGTTTCGTCACCGAAGCGCGCGCCGCGTGTTATCAGCAACAATTCCGCAAAATGGAACAGACGGATTTTTATTAATCGTCACGAATAAAAATGAGAATGCAAGAGAAGAAGTTGGAGTGTTTGTCAAAGTTTTACACATTTTGTGAGAGAAAAGATATGTGTTACGTTGTCTCGTAAAATGAAAAAATAATAATCGAAAAAACCTGTACGAAAATCGATATACACGTATAATTTATACCAAAGAGAAACCAGCTACGGTATATAATATTGTTTAGTTTTCAAACACGCGCGCACGGTATTCTGAAGATTTTATCTTACTCGGAGATGCAACGTTTCGAGATTTATTTTCTTCATAAGCGCGAGTCGCGAAAACTTGCCGGAAAAATGACGTATTTTTAAATCGGACGAGAAATCTTTTCTGCTCGTGAGAGGGTCAAGAGCGTCGGATTAAATTCTTGTGCGCGAAACTTAATTCGAGAAACTCCCGGCTTCTCTCTTCGTCGAGCTCTCCTTCCCGCCGAGGGATTCCTGTCCGGTTGGCCGGTGGCCAGAAGCAAATTAACCTAACGAGGGGAAGAGAGGCAGTTTTCACCGGAAATCACGCGGCAACCGGCAGAGACAAAAAGAACACACGAAGTAGGAATCCTCTTTGGAGATTTCTCTCCGGAGTCGAAGGAATTTCGTTGCCAATGCACCTTCGATGCGCTCACACCCACACGAGGCGTGTGGACAAGCTGCCGAACCGGGCAGCAGAGCTGCTCCGAAGCTGGGAATCGGATTCAACGGGACACTATTGTTATTTTATTTTTCTAGGCGTGTTCTGGCCGACGGCCCAACGCGCGGCCCACGTGGCCGCTATTATTTATAAAATCTGTACCAAATAGAAGGCGCCGTGCTGGGCGTTAACGAGACCCGTGTCACGCACGTTGTGCAATCCCGAACAGAGAGAGAAAGAGAGAGAGAGAGAGAGAGATCTTCCACGGGGACACAACAAGTAAAAAGAACACGGCGCCTCGCTAATGACACCGATAGTCAACCCACTTGTGAGCCATCCGTGCTTTTATGTTGATGACGCAAAACTTGGTACGCGCGCAACTACTAGCGGCCGATGTTTTCGTTCTTGAGATACGACGCCTCTTTTCATTCTTTTTTTTCTCTCTCTCTCTCTCTCTCTCTCTCTCTTCAATAAATATATATACAACCGAGATGATTTCTCGCGCTCGAAGGTGACCATTTTACAATTGAACTTTGTTCATCGTCGACGGCAGAGATATCGTTATTGTCGTTGCGAGACGGAAATTGTCTGTGAAATTTGATATTTTCAATTTTTGCGCACTTTACCGTTTTATTATTTCGTTCCAACAACGTGTGTGCGTAACGCTATAGAAGCTATATCTATCGCAATGATATAATCGATCAGCGGATTACACGGATATTAGCGGAAATATGTCGCTTTCTAAAACACATCGCGTACAACATGATACGAGTCTTTCACTGCGCGATACGTTATCGGATTTTAGATTAAACTCTCTGCCAATATATGCGCAGGAGGGAGGGCGTTAAAATATTGGCGCGCGCAACTAAACCTTATCGATACGCCATCTGATTTGCGTATCGATACCAAACGCGCGCGAGCGCGATTTTCACAAATCCTGATTTATATATATATATATCTCTCTCTCTCTCTCTGCCGGAAAAGCTCCGCGCGGTGCACGCGAAGCTAGTGCACGGGAAACCGGGCAACTGGGTTAGAAGTGCAGATCTGGTGTGGCGTGCGGAAAGAATAAATTGATAGGTAAAAGCGGGAACCGGCGGCTGAATTAAGAGAATGAGAGTGAAGTCAGCGCGCGCGCGCGCGCGCTCGCTGACGCTTGAATTATTCATAGAAAAAAATATAAAGCTTAAAAGGTAGGAGATAAGCGGAATATAAACTTACGCGAAATGCATTAAAAGCCGCCAATAAAAAAAAAAACCTCGCGCTCGAGTGTGTGTGTGAAATGCTAATATATTATTCGCCGCCAATCCCCTTCCCGCCGGATTGCTGAACGAGAACAAATGCAATACAAGTGGCCAGGGACGTGGAACACGATAGGACTAACCACGCGTGTATATATTTACATACATCGGTATCGGACGAGTTTAACGTCTTAATCGCACACCGGAACGATTGATCTTTTATATCAACGTATCGTCATCCTTTTTCCATAAAAAAATCTTGTTCGATCAGCCTACGATCTTATGTGAAAAAATATCCGTTAAGATGACGAGTAAGTCGTTTTGTGTGACCCTCGTCACAAATCACAAATATCATCTGCGAGAGAAAATTACTTGAAAAATTTAATCGCGGTTATCTCTATATCGTTATCTCTTATTGTGTGTTATGGCGAACACGCACGCGCGAATGTGTTGAAGTTCTAGCGTTACGTTTAATTGTTTTTGACGAACGCGTGTGCGAGCGCTTGGAAAGGGAATATTTAAATTGTGTACGAGGCTTCAATATATATACCTATTGAAGCGCCTGATATGCGCACTCCTCACATAACTTATCTTTTGTACGTGGATACGAGGGAGTCCCAAAGCTTTCGAGCGATATTTCTGCGGAGGGAAACCGCTCGGCACGCTTCGTCGGTATTGTATACGGCTCAAAAATGACGAAAGGGTAAATATAACGAGGGGGATGAATATTTATGGCGTCGCTCTCAATTGCTCCACTCGCGAGGGAGCTGCGCACGTGCATCGTGTCGGTGCATCGAGGGATATGTTTGAAAAAAAAAAAAAAAAAAGAAAGTAAGAGAGAGAAAGAGAGAGAGAGAAAGAGAGAGAGAGAGAAAAAGAGAGAGAGGTATATTATAACGAGTGAATATTCAAGAAAGAACTCGCTCCGTTACGAACACGGGAAATTTACGCTTGTTTTACGGTCCCGCTATATAATTGAGTTTCGTTTACTTTATGATCCTCAGCAACTTCGCTCTGCGCCACATCGCTACCCCATAGATCATGCTTGTCGATACCGCTATCGCGGAATAATGCTTTTAACCGGCTCTCCGGGTGATATCGGAATGTCACAGGTATCGTCAATGCCGTATATCAACCCCTTTTATATCGTATACACTATCAAAGCAAATTATTTCTCTTTCAACCTCTATATACGTAACTGCTCTATGTAATGAGTTGTTTTGTGCGCGCATCGTGAGAGAGAGAGAGTTTTATTAACATCTCATTATTCTGAAAACGAGACGTCGCAATATATGATAAAATCGATTAATGAATTATCTCGGATGGTGGAAAACGTAAACGACGCTTTAGATTTTTTTTTTTTGTTTTTGTTTTTCAAAAGATAGTACAAAGAGATACGAGCGCTACGAAGAATCGTCAATTAGATTGCTTTGCGTTATTTAGTCAGAAGATAAACTCTCTCCTTTCGCTTAACATTTTTATCACATTTAAGAGCGACTGTGGCAAAATACATATTTACAAAATCGGATGCTGACGCAGAGAGCAGGAGATTTCGTAAATACTCATTGAATTTCCCGAGTCTGTCGCGTTTCCGCCATTGGTGCTCTCTCTCTCTCTTTCTCTCTTTGTAACAATCGATTCCGCTGGCTCCTGTTGGAATATACATTTCGTGTTTCGGAAACACACTCACACCAAGTTTCAGCCTTTACCTTCGGCCTGTTACGACAAAAATGAATAACTTACTGAAAGTAATAAATATATATTTTCTACATATCGATATATCACGAAATAAAACTAGCTTTTAGTCGCTAGTTTTATACAAAAATAAAATATATATACATTCACTCGAGAGATATACGCTTTTTTAAAGTGAAAAAAAAAAAAGAAAAAAGAAATAAGGCAGTTGAATGCCTCAACCTGTTTGGTTGACAAAAGATGAAGGATATATATAAAAAAAAAAAAAAAGAAAAAAACTATAAGTTCCCCTTGTATTCTTTTCTCGTCATCGCGCGCTCGGTAACATGAGAACGCATGCCATCAAATACACCGAACGGCTAACCGTGTACGCATTCATACATGGTAGCACTCGTGCGCGAGTGCAAAAGTTGTAAAAGGCGCGAATGCATATATCATGCGAACGTAATGCAATATCGGGGAGCCCCGGTTGGCCCAGGGGCCTGACGGTCGCGGCCGGTGTAAGTGTAAGTAATGCCCGTTATTTGCCGGGTATTAGTTTTTGCGTCGACCTAACTTATCGTCCTCGTAAAGTAGCGCACAATTACCTGTCTCTCTACTGTGCGAATGTCCAGAGCGCAAGGAGCTCGTGACGACCTCACCGTATCACTTCCGAGAGTGTTTCGCCGTGAAATTACATTTGCCATAAAACGACGATAAGATAAATGACGGAATCAGGAAAGAGAATCACTTGGGGGAGAGAACCGGGCATATAATTACTCATAGTATACGCATTTAGCCTCAATGCCGGTAACACACAGCCGGTTATTGCTAATCTTTCCTCTCTTCTTTTTTTTCTTCCTCTTGAATGCCGGAGCAAAAAAGTCTCTTTTTTGAACGTGCCAGAAAGCGAGACGAGAGAGAGAGAGAGAGAGACAGAGAAAAAGAGAATTATCTCTGACACTTCACGTAAGCTTCTCTAGAAACGTTCGTCACGCATTCCGCGATGTCGCATAATACTTGGATTAATAGCGCGCCGGCCTATGATTTACTGATCTCTAGATTATTATGTCTTATGATGGATTTCGGCTGAATCGTGAACGTTTTTAAAATAAATTCACGCGATAACGATCAAAAAATATCACGAAACATATATTCACATCGTGTAATAATTAATATCAAGAATCGCGAATCTTATTGGTGTCAAATATTCGCTTCGCGCGCTTGAAAGAACACGATATAAAATCGAAATACACGAAAATCAACAGAAACATCATCGTTGTTATTATCATTGACGTCACGGTAATAACTCACATTTTTATTGCATCGATTCGAATCACGCTCTCTGTGTTCGCGGGCGATCAATAACGAAAATTATTCAGAATTGCATCCGTGTAATGAAAATATTGAAATATAATTACTTCACAGCCAACAAATAAACAAATGACAAAATATAATTATTTGCGTCATTTTATATGTGTTCCGATAAATCTCTAAGAATTATTCGAACTTAAATAGAGTTTCACGTTATCGATTTAACGAATCGTCCCGGCGATTTCGTCGGTATAAGTTTTGTTCAGAATTACACGCAAGTTCTCTCCGCGTCTTCTCATTTTCCGTTTCTCTTCCCTTCTTTCTTTCTCCGCTACGGTCGTGTAACCATTTAAGATCGACGATATTTCCGGTTACAGAGTAGCCGTCGTTACGGGATAATGGGCCGATAAGGCCGATCGCCGAAAAAGCGGTCGGTACACATTTATATGTGTACTCATGGTTGGTCCAATTAAGACGAACCGGTGGCAAGACGATCACAAGATTCCAGTGATTCCCGAAGATTTATCCCGGACCCAGTCGGCGACCACACACAAATCAATAACACACGTTGACGAGACGAACTTTATTCAAACGGCGGCGTGTCCGATGTTACGGAGAAAGTGGCTAACGCCGTAGCTAATATAAATATGTCGTGATCTTGTATGTTGTAACATTTAAAAACTATTCAACAAACATTAGTTTTTATAACAATTATATCTTACATAATTTATTGAATTGCAATAAAAAAATTAAATACGACCAATTATATATTCACTTATTGGTTCAAAGACTTCAGAGCCCGAGATGATTCTCAGTTAATTATTAATCGTTAAAAAATTAAATATTTTATAATATATTCTTTAAATCGCTCATTAAAGCAACACACGCTGCGTGTGTGACGGAACATTCGCAATGTCGTGTTTAAAAAGTCTTCAACGAAATCTCTCATGAAATTTGAAACATATTTGAGGAGCGATGTGTCTATAGGCGTGTGACAAAGGATCTCTCTCACGCAGGCAACGGATAACCGTTTATTCGGATCAGCCGAAGAGTCGAATGCTACAGCCGCATTCGCATCCGGGTGAGAACCGGGCTATATGCACGAGGGTGAAAAAAAAAAAACCCGAGAGTAAAAGTCCACCTGGTGCTTCCGTGTGAGCCCGTCGACGGAAAGGGGCGTGACGCGCGAAAAATCGGACGAGGAATTTCTTCCTCGATATTCTTCGACGAGAGGACATTGCGTGGCAGGTCGCCGACAGTGACCACCACCCCGGCTCGTTCACACATAAATCCAACCACGTCTCGGAATCTGTGGCGATTAAAAGAGAGATTGCCGTGTCGCACAATGCGGGCTCTGTCCGTCGAATATTTACCGCGGTCAGTTCCGCATTGTCGCCCCGAGCAACCGCAGCAACCATCTCTTTTCCCTTTTCAACTTTTCCTTATTTTCCTTCGATTAGAGAGGTTCTCGAAACGCGGGAGGAGGTTAAAGACCTTGCACATCGAATTTATTCCAATTTGTTTGTGTTCGATATAAGTAATACACGCAAAGTGTAAACAAAAAATAATGTTGAAGAAAAACATTCAGAAATTTACATCTACTTGAAGATTACGCAACACGCTTTTTTTGCAAGAAATCGTTTGCTAGAGATCGTATCCGAGTATGGAAAACAAAATCTTCAGAGAGCTCCTTTCCTTCCAACATCTCCTCTCTCTCTCTCTCTCTCTCTGACTAGGAACCTGATCTTTTCTCACTCGTTTCTCAAATGCTCTCGAATTGTCAACTGCTCTTTCGGAATTACCGGACTTTTCTTCGCCGCCGCGGCGACATTACCTCAGCGGCCAATTTATTGAATGGACCGTTTCCGAGTCACTCCTCCTCTTTGAAAGATCAGAACAACCGCCTTTTGAGGTTCCTTTAAATAGAAGCGAGATTTCAAAAGAAAACCGCTCGGCGCATGCGAAAAGAGAAACCCGAAAGATTGGGGGGGGGGTCCTTCGCCGCGCGACGAAGAATCCGCAATCCGAGTCGGTGGAATTTCGTAAGTACCAAATGCAATGTCCCCGGTAAATTCCCGACTCTTTCACTTGTTGAGAAAATAACGAAATTACACGCACTGATACTGATCTAACTTGCTCTACGCGGTGGGTGAGAAACAGCGATTACACTCTCAAGTAAACGATAATCACACGCAGTAATTATATTTATGAGTTGAAACATTAGAAGCAACGCGCAACGAGAGGAGAGAGATCGTAGCGACTAATAATGTGTCAAGTTGTGCGTCGAGTTAATCCGACTGGGAATAACCGATACTCCGTGGATACTAATGGACGCTCGACGCGCAAGATAATTAAGCGTACACGCGCGTCTAATTGCAAGATACATCCGAGAGAGCGTGGCCGTGCGCGCCCACACGGCATCTCTCTCGTGAAACCTCTTACGAAATAGTACGGGATCGCAGCTGATAGTTTGAGCAACGAGAAGAAAAAGAGAGAGAGAGAGAGAGAGAGAGAGAGAGAGAGAGAGAGACGAGATAGGATCTCTCTTTTAATGATCGCTGACTTAATATTCTCCCAGCGCGACGGTATACTGGATTTAACGAGGGCGGCATCGCTGCCTTAAGGGACCACAAAGAGCTCGTGTGCATGCAGGTGAAGCAACGCCCGGGAAATAGACTGAGCCGATCGCTCGATCCGGATCCCGGAGAAACGCGCGCGCGCGCGCGCTGCAACCTGTCCAGAGCAGGCTCCGGCAAGATAAGCAACTGCGAGATAAGATACGCTAATTGAGAGATCTTAATTGGTCCGCTGCTGCGCGGATCTTCTTCTCGCGCGGAGACGCCACGCCGTCGTCGTCGTGCCCACCGCATTCGCGAATCCTGTTCGCGGCTCTGACATCTTCGGCATTTTATGAAGACCCAAGAAGTATACGATGTATATACGTAAATATCAAGAGAGAGAGAGAAATATGTAGTGTACACCTAAATAAATTATTAACCATCAGCTAATAATAATAATGAAACAATTGCTAATGCGAGAGAATGAATGAATGAATGGATGTTTGCTTCATTTGTTTAAAAGGGCGCTCTAGGATAATATCCTCTAAAACGCCAAGTACGTGCAAAAATTAAAAACTACAACAACAAAAATTATTAACAAAAATAATAACAGAGATAATTGCGATAATAATATAAAAGAAAATAAAAATAGCATTAACAAAATGAATAATAACAAAGAAAATTTATAATAAGTAACGTAACAATGAAAAGAGAAGTACGGATGGAGAGAGAGATGGGGAGAGAGATATCCGGAAGAGTCTAACGAGACACATATAAATTACATATTTAGTTACACGGCTCTCACAATGCAGATCGTGTACGCCTCATTTATTATTGTACCGTTGACCTGTGTTGCGCCGGATTTTCGTGTGAAATCTCAGAGCACACCAACTTGTCCCGGACGAAAGCGGATTGCCAGGTATTATCCGGTAAGATAGAGTTTCCGATGGGAAGAGAGAAGGGGGGGAGAACGAAAGCGCGCACGCCCAGAAGAAGGTAATCCCCCGAGATCTGGGGGATGCGGGAACTTACGCACCGTGGAACATTGTCGAACCTAACCCGGTCGACGCGTGAATGTGCGCTGATACACAGACGGGATATGAGGTTTAGATTGTGGAAGAGGAAAAAAGGGGTATGTACGCCGATGATTCGGGAGAACGGGGCGGGAGCACTTTTTGTGTAAGGATAAGAAGGGTTGTGAAACTCAAACTCTCGGTCTCATCTCGGGAACCGATTTCTGGTCAGACACTTGAATGAGAGATAGTGAGAGATATATAGCGCGAGATTTGTGGGAATATAGCGCGAGATTCATGAGACATCTTCTACGTTATTCTCTCTCTCTCTCTCTTTTCCCGCATTCTATGCGCGGAAAGATCACGATTCTTTTCTCTGAACTACCGCTGCAAATATAGAGAACCTCTCTCGGCGGCTTCGCTCGGGGACCGATGTGTGTTTGATTTTGGTGTCTCGAGACACGACGGATGCTCGAGTGGATGGGTAAGTATATTGAGTCTCACGAATCCATCATCGAAAAATTCGGCGCTCCCTGTGGAGCTGAAATTCCTTTCACGAGGCCCGAGCTCTTTTCCCCTTTTTTTTCCCGAAACCGCCATTAAGAAATCTGTGTATCGATAATATTTGACATGTTGTCGCGCCAGTGAATTTGAAACGAAATCCCTCTCTCTCTCTCTCTCTCTTTCTGCGCGTATGTATATATCATAAATAAATCATTACAGTTCGGGAGAAGAGGTATGTGTGTGAAAATGAGATTAAACTGCATGCGCGCGCGCGCGCTACTTGGTGTGTTATGACATTACAGACAAACCTGTCTCGCTCGTTTCTCTGCGCGAACGTTTTCTACGGTTTGCATAACTCGTTGGACCAAATCGTATGTCCGCTACTTTATCGCTTCGGGGACTGGTTTAGCTACCGTTCCTTCACATTGTTCGTTTTGCGTGCGGAACTCGCGTCTAGGGATTACGGCCATTAAAGGGGGATAAGGGAGTCAGCGTGATAATAAATACGACGAATAGCAGTGTATGAGCGTGTATTTGACAGTGTTTTTTTTTTTTTCTTTCTCGTTACGGCGGCACACATTATTAGAATTCGCAGTACATGTGTGTATGCGATTTAAGTTGGAATGTTATATTATTGCTAGTTGCGCGCTGCCGGGCGTGCTATGCTCGTTCGTAATAAGTTACGGTACATCGTGAACGGGGTTTTCGTGTATGTATTTGTGTATTTGTATCTGTGTATGTGTGTGTGTCTCTCTCTTTCTCTGTGGAGATGTGTGTGTGTGTGGCTTTCGCGCTGCAGTCGGGATGATTAACGCCGAGCGGCGCGATCGAAACCGATCTAATTTCCCGTCTCCGGGTACGACGGTCGTTGAACGTCGGCCAGTTACGAAAGTGGCTCCCGGGTCCTTCTCGTAGAAAAATCTCAGCTTCGGCTTGATTGGCCGCCGTCCAAAGCACGACGCACCTGCAAAACGTCCCGAACGAATCTCATCACCCCCTTCCCCCCCCCCGATGTCACCCCTTCGAGATGCACCCCACGAGCACAGCACGACTGGGTTACATCGACACATCGATTTTTTTTTTTGGTTTTTTTTTTGTTTTTTTTTTTTGTTTTTTTTGTTTTTTTTTTTTTAAGTGGATAAACGGGTGGGCCTCTATGTTACAACGCGAATTACAGTGTAGAATATCATCATCGTCGTCGTTCGTTACACAACAATCATCAGTAATAATTATTATCATTGTTTCATTGTTATTTCGATCGTCATCGGGTGTGCCTAAGACAAGTCGGTATTAAATATCTTACAATACACACATCATCTTTTTTTTTCATATATATATATATATTTATTTATATATAATATTTATATATATATATTTTGCCTTTTTCTTTTTTTTGTTTTCATTTTATTATGTATACTATCTATCTATAGGGTAGTCAGATTCACATCTCTTGTATCCTGTTTTTCGTTTCATCTGCCGGTTTTCTGGTTCGTCGATGGTGAGAAAGTAAAAAAAAAAGGAAGGTGTGGGAGAGGGGTTACGTGTGGGACGGGCGGCGGTGGTGATGATCTGCTCGCGATCGAGCCACGCGGCAGTGAATAAGATGGTCGCGGATGGTCGCACCATAAGTATTGTGATGCATCACACTACAACAAAGTTATTAAGATATATTGAACACAAAAAATTTTATTTAATATAAAAATTTTCACTAATACAAACTAAGACGAGTTGTCAAACAGCTACTTGATTCTTCCCTCGATCGTGAAATTAATTCCGAGATGACTCGATCACGAGTAGCTTGATGAGGTCGCGAGAATGACGCTGGTCAGGAATCGCTTGCGCTTTTGTTGTTGTTTTTTTTTTTTCTTTTCTTCTATTATAAATATGTAGAGCGACAGTCAGTGGCATATCTCGCACATTCGCGAAGAAGACTCGCGCGCATATTCTATATAAAAATTATCCCATCATATATATATATATATTTTTTTTTGTTTATTTGTTTTTCCGCATCGCCGTGAACGCCGCGGTGATTCTCTGCACGTCGCTACGTGACGCTATGCTCTTATTACACATACACAAAACGAGTCGGTTAATTTTTAGAGGCGGAGAGTTATACAATACCCATATTACAATACAATACATATACACGTTAGATTAGTTATCTGTTATTAAATTATAAGCGTTGGGTTTTATGCCTTTCTCATGGTCAGCTGCTGGCGTTTAATTTCTGTTTACACGCGACATCTTATCGTGCCTAGCTTGCACTCGCCACGTGCCGATAACGAATCACCGAAAGGAGTAAGACTCTCGCTGTAATTAAAAATCACAGTTCGCGCGGTAACGAAAAAAAAAAAAAAAAAAAGAAAAAAACATTGTGTGTGTGTGTGAATCTCTCAGATATATATATATGTATAGAATAAATACATCTAATTGTCTTTTTTTTTTTTTGTACGCAAACCACGATGTTAAGTCAATAAACTTTAGATTCGTCGTACGAAACGTGGCGTTACTATACGTGCATGTTGCTCCCTACAAATGTTTTTTTCTTTAACACACATACAAACATCATCCGTAGGAATAAGCTTTCCTATGCACTGCCACTCGTTTGCAATTAAATTAATCAGATACGTGAGTATTTTCAGACTGACAAAAAGCACAAATCTTAATAATCGAATAAAAAGGCGAAACGAAGATCTGTCTTAAAATTTTTATTTTACCTGAAAACATGAAAATTATATAAAAACATGATGAATATATTTCGAATATTTGTTACAGCAACGCGACGGAGCATTATTAAACGTAAGTGTAAAATACTATTAATTGCTACAACGTTTTTCTATACATGAAAAATTTGTAAACGCGAAAATGTCATTTGAAGAAAGGTATGTATAAATAAACTAAAAAGCCGACGAGAGAATTGCTTTCGAGTAAATGACGAGCGACGTCGTATCAAACGACTTGTGACGTTTCGCGGAATGACGATCATCAGAGATGTGAGACGACTGATTAAGAGACGAGAAATGAGCGGAATGCTAATGACGAACAATGAAAAATGATAAAAAAAAAAAAAGAAAAGAGAGCAGCGCATATGTATCTTCATATACATACATATATATGTATACAGTATATATATACACATATACGTACAAGAGGGAACGAAGAGTTTTTCTCTGGCGTTTCGGGCGCTCTTTCGTAGTACCTAAACATGATTTCAATAAATAAGCTATCTAGGGAGCGATTTCTTTTTTTTTTTTTCGGGAAAAGGGGAAAAGAGGAGAGGGAGAAAGAGGGACAGACGCGCTCTTTACACGTGGCGAGTCTACGAAAAGAAACCACTCCGGGGGGTGGCCTTCTTTGTGCTTTTTGTAGACGTTAAAACGGCGCGATCCGCAAAGAATCTGGCGCCCGATCGGAAAATAGAAGCGAAAAATAAGATCGCACAAGACGTTCTCTTCGTGAATGGGCGGGAAGAACGAACACTTCTTAGAGACTTCCCTGGTTCTCTTCGTCGAGTCGCCACAGCGTCATAATATATTCATGTTACCTAGCCTAATAATACAATCTGCGATAGCGTTCTAAGGATTAAGTTCATTAACGATAATGCATTTATATTACACGCACTCACACACGGTTTCACGTAGGCGAAATACATATGCACGCAGAATGCAAATATAATGTACGCTCGTGCACAAACACGCAGTTCTAACCGATCGCCGTTGTCCGAATGCAATGAATGAAAAGAATTAAAAAAAAAAAACAAGTTACAAAATAAAAATCCTCTTGTTGTTGAGACAATTTCGAAAAAATATATCGAGGAATTTATGTTATAAAGTTCGATGAACAAATTTACATCATATTCGTTTGTTCAAAAAACTCATGTAGAAAAAATATTCCTCGCATCGGTATAAAATTCTTTCTTTACAAATACAAAAGTAAAATTTTTTTTTTTTCTTTCTAAACGCGGCACTCGTGCAGCCTTTTTTTCTTATATATCTTACTTGTCGTTAATAAAATTTTGTCTTTTTACAACATCAAGAGCCATTCAAATGTCCTGCATCTGAAATATTTCGCGTGTCCTCCTCTATCTTTCCCGAAACTACTTAATTAATTCAGAGAGATACAATTTTGATATATAATTACACATGTGTGTGTTGTGTGTGTATATATATATATATATATAGAAATATATCTCGAAAGAACAATGCTTGAATTATTGAAGAAAGCTCGAAAGAGTAACTAACTGTCGTCGGACTCCGGCACGTTCGTAATCGATCGTGCCGCGAGTTTGTGCGTCGGCGGTGGTGTAAGAAGGCCTGGCCGTTGTACGTCGTCGCGAGCACGCACGTACGCAACGCAGGCCAACGCACACATTATTTCATACACGCGGGCAGGCACGCACGCACGCACGCACGCTACGTTAGGCGGCGTAATTAGCACAGCGAGCGAGAGAGTCTTGCGCGGCGTGAGCTCCTATACTGCGCAGCGGGCGTAGAGAGTGGCGACGTACGAGCGTCCGCAACGTGACAAATATTTCCTCGCTGGACCAGCGCCGACAGCGTTTTCTGTGCTTTTTAATTTCGCCGAGAAAACCAATCGTGCCGAAAATTTTCGTGAATTTGTTTTTTTTTTTTTTTTTTTCGCGCCCTACTACATCGCGTAACGGGAAAGAGCAAAATTTGGATGAATTTTTGGTGCCATCGGTCGCTTGTTCTCGCTGACACAAAGCTACACAAAACGTCAATTTGTTACACGTGCCTTTTGACTATCCGTTGCGGTCGGAAGACGATCGACGCCCGGACAAGCCACCGGAGGGAGAGAGTTATCGTCTTACGACCGCAAAGAGTTGATGCAAGTATAATTGTTTTTTTTTCTCAGCTATATACTATACACAATTATGCGCCTTGGTCAAATTGTTTATATACAAAAGTTTATTATTTTGTTTTTTTTTTTTTTTATATATCGAGCTAATCAAGTTTGCAAATTATATTTTCGAACTTATATCGTATTAATAAATTTACGTTAATTTTGTATTTCCTCTGTCGGGCAAGTCGGGAAACACGTGTCTGTGACGCTGTCCGCGCGTCTCTTTGCGCTACCATTGCCGGGGGCCGGGGTGATCGCGCTCGAAGCAGCCGTTCGGTTGCGCTCAGGATCTTTACACGACGTGAAATTGCTTTTTTTTTTTTTTTGTTTGTTCGCATCGCCAAAACGATCGACCGGGCAATAATGGCTCGAATGAATTTAGATAAGTTAACGCGGTATCGCGCGCTTATATCGCGACGCGCAGCACCGAGTGCGAAAGAAAAAAATATATACACTAATTTAGATTCTCGTCACGAGAAGAGAAACAGAAAGACAGGGAGAGACAGAGAGAGAGAGAGAGAGAATGAGTGATAAAGGAAAGACAAAAATAGGAGAGGAGGGAGAGAGAGAGAGAGAGAGAATCTTAAAGAGAAATCGGTAGAAAGAAACGCTCTTATTATTATTACGAGATACGTACTTGCCTGAAAGGGTCAGTCGGGGCAAGTGTGTACAAATCGAACTTAACTTCAAAAACTTAAGATAGCTTCATCGTCGCCGGGGATCTCGCGCGCACGCTTTCATTCACGTGCGCATTTCGCCGGGGATCTAAAACGCTATCTCACGACGACAACATCCCGTGTCCCGCCCCGGAAACGCTATTGCCTCGCTCCGGGCGGTAAGACGGAAACTGAACGAGCGCTATGATGAGCTTATGCTCGAAGCGCGCGCGAGCGAGCGAGCCGCGCCTTCGCCCTCAATTTCGCCGGCCGGTCATCGAATGCGGAATATATACGAACGGCGGTGCTTCGAGTCGCTTAACGCACACTCGCGGCGCCGTTAAGTGAGGCTCTCTTGACATCCCGATCGTGCGATCCACCAGCGTAATTTGGCAGTCTGATCTCAGGTTCTCTCACGGTAACGGGAGGAGGCAGTCTTGATCGGCGAGCCCGCGCGCGCGGCTCAATACTTGCTGGCATCGATGACGGTACTATGACGATTCTCCTGCCGTCTTTGGGATACCGAGTGCGACCTGTTTTGCCGCATCTTCTGATACGAGTGCCGATGACGGCGCGTTGTGTGACCTCTCGTGCTACCGGGACGGAAGTTGTTCGGCACCTCCGTCGTCGACAATGTTTTTCTCTGCGTGTATTGCAGCCCCATACCGCCGATTTCCGCGTTCAATACGCTATTATGGTGGTTAATGTCGGCGTGGGGATTGTACTTGATGAAGTTGAAGCACTGCTGTCTTGCGTGGGGGTTTCTCACCGGCCTGCCATTCTTATTGAAGCCTATGTATCGCGACTCGTTCTTGACGCTCCTATACCTCAGATACGAGCCGTTGTAAAACTCGTAAAACTGGCACATCGGACCCCTGTTTCTCCTCGACTGTAACAAAAAAATCAACCGCCAACGGTTCACCGATATGCGCCACCTGCTACTTCGCGTTATTAACTCCTCCCCGCGAGCCCGACGACGATATCGTAAACGAGTTGATATCTTCGCGTATCGGTCGTTAATGCAATTCAGGCATTTATTACGCTAATAATATAAACAACGTAACAACGCGCGGCATCAAATATGTGTGTCCGTATAAATTTAATTGCCGATATAAATCACGTAGCGAAACGCTTAAAATTATAAATCGTCAAAGTTGAGAACAAAAAAAAAAAAATCAACTACGAAGATAAACATTTATATATGTGAACAGACCGCGGAGATGAAACCGGCAAATTGAGCGGGACTCGACGTAATGACGAGTTAAGACGACGAGAGCTTCGCGCACGTCGTAAACGTTGCGAAGCTCTAAATCATCGGACTGTTAATAATCCAATTTCTAAATTACAGTGCTCCGCACGTAAGTGATGAATAGAAATTTACGAACGCTGCAATACGAGACGTTTACCGGCTCGGTATAAATCTATCTCTATATACCCAAGTTTCACTTAGGATGATGAAGTATGTCTACTAATTGGTAAACGAGTAATTACCACGAGTTTCCACTTCTTGGTGAAGCAAATGTATCGTTCGATCTTCTCCGCAAAGATATACAGCTTCCTACTGAAATCTTCCGATTGTGTAGTGAGCATCTCTGTAACACGAAAGAAAAAAACAAACAATTTTATTATTTCATCGCGTGCAATATACGTAACGCGGAAATGAACAAAACTTATATTACTAGCACAACACAGGCGCGCGCTACACGCACGCTATTGTTATTTTTATTTAACGTGTTGTCAGTGAACACAACCTGTCACCGCGATGACAGATAGTATATACGTCTTATAAACCATATAATACACATATGAGAAATGTCAGAAATAACGCATAAAAATCAAACTCAAAAAATAGTGAGAGAGAGAAGTGGAAAAACAACACGTGACTAAATTCATGTGACAGGAAAAAGGATAAAAAAGAGAATATTATATATATTATATGTAATATTCTATATCTATATATAATACACACACATACGCATATATGTATATATATATATATTTACCGTAAACACGTGACCGAAGTCAGTAACACCGTCGCGGTCGCGCGGCCGAGGTCAGCGACTTCACCGCGGTCGCGTGACCGAGGTCACTGACCCCGCCGTGGTCGCGCGACCGAAGTCATGATCCCCCCGCCAAGGCCGCGCGCACGCGGTCAGTGACCCCGCCCCCACCAAGGCGCGCGCAC